>NC_057721.1:49703362-49776412 GCF_004010195.1 Chiloscyllium plagiosum
GATCCCCAATGACTCACACCGAACCCCAATCACTCACACTGATCCCCAATCCCTCACAATGATCCCCAATCACTCACACCGATCCCCAATCACTCACAATGATCCCCAATCACTCACACCGATCCCCAATCACTCAGTGTACCTAATCACTCACTCTAAATCCCCAAATGGACAACTGTTCCCTTGCAACCTTCCCGCTGAGCATCTCTATACTAACTTTCTGCCATCTGATACTGACCTCAACCCACCTGCCATTCTTACACCTCCCTCATTTATCTAGCCACTTAACCCTTACCCACTGGTATCCCACTCTCTAACCCACCTAATATGCCAGCAGCCCTCCCATCTTCCCCAGCTTCGCATTTTGCACCAATTGTTTATCTTCCCTCAGTAGTTGTCAGAATGGCTTTAGCACCTTTAAACACAGAAACGAACAGTTACAGCCATAAAAAGTGGGCTTTGAGAGTTTTGAGAGGTGACCTTATTGAGGTTTATAAAATGAAGATGAAGTGAACGGCGGGTGTCCTTTCCCTAGGCTGGGCGTTTCAAGATTAGGGAGCAAACTTTGAAGGTGAGAGGAGAAAGATTTTAAAAAGACACGAGGAGCACCATGTGTTTTTCCCCAGTGCATGGTTTGTGTGTGGAATGAATGTCCAGAGGCAGTCATGCCTCATGACAATCCTTGCTGCTGCTGCCTGTGTGGTTTGCTGGACTTCTCAACGATTCCTTCACAGCCTGGCTGAAAATCTCCTCGAAAAGTAAGTAGGCCATTTTTTTCTCTGTTCTAGGTGGTCAGTAAAGACACTGACTCAGATCAGAAGATTCAGGTCAATGTGATACTTCTGCACTTCCAAAAGTATGGCCTCACTGAAATCTATCATCTGCTGTAGCCATCCTGCATCCTCAAAACAGGGCGAGGATGGTGTTGTTATTGACCGTAGAGTTGGTCATGTGATCAATGTTTATGCACTTCATCCTGCCTAAACTGGATCTGTAGATATTTGCAGCAACTAGTTTGCTGTCCACAGTTCTGTAAAAGAGGTCACTGAGGTCACTTTCCATTAAGAGCAAACTAAATTATTGCCAAACCAAAGCAAGCAGATCCTACCTTTATATTGTCCTCTAAATTACATATGGTGTCATGTCTGTGTAGTTACAAGTCTGACATCAAGTGTTGTTTAAAAAGTGTGGGATGAGAGGAAGATGGGAAATGAAAAGGAGGATTAGGATACACTGTCATCTTTGATAGTTTCAGTGCCTTCACTGATGATGGGTTCAGCAAATGAAGTCCCAAAAATGACCGACACCATTGCTTCCAGAGGAACAGGATACACAGATGCATCTGTTTCCCTTTGCTTACCTCTTGCTATCTCTGGTTGTGTTGCTTTGTTAGTGAGAGTCGTGTAATGTGTTTGGCTGATATGGCTATTGTAAATAGTAAGTCATGTGTGCAAACTCATGGGTTGTGGATAGGAAGCTTTCAGTGAGCATTTGAGGGTGTGGTATAACAAATGTTCATGTTGACAGAATTTTTTATGAAATGATTTTCAACCTTGTTTCAACATCTCTCCACGGCCTCGCCCTCATTTTCTCTGTGATATTCTGCAGCTCCAAGATATCTGTGCTGCCTGGCTCTTGTATATCTCTTGTATATCATTGTGATGGTGTCTTCAGCTGCTGAGGCTCCAAGCTGTGGTGTTCTCCTCTTAAACCTCTCCCCCTCTCCTCATTCAAGCTGCTCCATAAAGGCTAAATTTCTGGCAATCTGCTTTCGTATCCCCTTAAATGGTCTAGTGTCAAATTTAATTTCTTTAATATTTCTGTGAAGTGCTTAGGAATTTTTATTATGTAAAAGGTGCTATAGAAATACAAAGTGTTGCTATTGACATTGGCAGTATGACAACTTTAGCAGTATTTGAGGCTAATGTTGAGTTGGTGAGATGCCACATTTATAAATGCATTCTATGACCTTGACCACTTGTGAGAGGACATTCAAATCTTCAGTCCTGGACTTGTGGCATTGATCTCTGCAGCTATCTGGTTCCTTTAGGAAATGTGTCTGAATGGTCTCCTGTGGATATAGGACACTTCTTCTGCCAAGAAGGTCTGTAAACCTTGCAGTCTGCTCTCTCCCACACTGTACTTGTCTTCTGTTACACCCAAGGTTTACTTGGCTCACAAAGGACTCCCAGCACCTGCAGCAACCACATTCCACCTCCTCTAGAAAAATTTGCAGTGTTGCTTTAAGTATTGCAAACCAACTTTAACTGTTGCTGGCTGTTCATGAGCTTGGCCATCTTCTCAGGCCTCCAGCTTATTAAAAAGCATGCTTAAAGCTGGCTCAGTGCTGCAATTGTGTACAGTGTCAACAATGTGGATTGTAAGTTCCAATTTGGGACCAATTGAGTTCAGTTAACATTAAATGTTACAAAATTGTATCATAGGAGTTTTTCTCACATTTGTTACTTATGTCAGCACTGACCCGGTGGCTACAAAATTACAGGTAAAAATTGACCCTGTCAATTTGTGCAAACAGTGAACGCACAAACCAAAATATCAGTGAATGGGTCCTGGGATCTCATCAACATATTCTGGATAAAGTGCCCATACTGAGAGCTCCCAAGCAGGCAGCTCAGGTAGGCATTATCATGGGTCCTCAGGCAAGTGCTGGACACCTTGGGGGAATACAGAGGTGTGTGCGAGGGACTAGAATGTGTGTGGTTCCACAGCAGTTCCTCATTGCTCCTGGTCACACAGGAAGCTTTGGTCTCCACAGATGCCACTGAGAACATCTGAAATGCTAAGCCCGATGCCTGCATTGCCATCAATGACTAATTTCAGTGAGGAGACCTTGAAACCCAGGAATTAGCGTTTTCAAAGGGCCTGGTGTTGACTTTCAACACCCATCCAGGACATGTCGAAACTCGGCCCTGCAAATTTAGCGCTAAAGTATTTCAATACCTGCATGTGTTGGACACAAGACGGCCGACTGCTGCATTGATATGTTTTCTTTGAATGTAAAATGAGCAAAATAACCTTCCAGCCTCCTAATAAAGAGTTATTACTATCCTCTGGATTTACAGAGGCAGAGTACTACTGAATACTGTGATAAAGCTCAAATCATCAGGGACTTGTCCACCATGGACTTCCCCCGAGTATCAAATGTAGGTTTCCAATACACAACTATTATCGGGTGATAGCATCAGTATACACAATATACTCCTACAGAGAAAACCCCGCTCTCAGCTTCCTTTTTCCAATGTGTGGGAGACTCAACCATTCATTGAGATACCACGACTTTATTCACCGTTACTAAAATTATTTAGAACAAACCTGTAGTAGGGGTTGTTTAAAGGCTAACAACGATAAGGTCCAAACACTCTAAAGTGAAAACTTTGTGGGGAGCAAGCACAAATGGAGACGGTGAACAGTCTAAAATAATAGGCGTCAAATTCTTTAAAGATGTTTCTCAGTCGGCAGTGAAACAAGTTAAAGAAAGCAGCTTTGTGGTTTTTCAGTCTGTCAGAAATTGATATTACTCACAGGTATGTACAATAAATGTACTGTGACTTCCAAACTGATGTAATTATTTCAGAATTGTATTTATCATAGATAGGCCTTCTTAAAATTAATAGGTTTAAGATTCACTATGTCATCCATGGCTTAGGAGGTATGACTGGAATTATAAAATGCACCTCTTATTTACCCCCAGATTGAAAGTACTTTGAAAGTTCTCATTGCATATTTGTTGCTGATAAATGTTTGACACCAAAAAGCAAAATAATATGGTCATTGATTTAAAGTAGAACATAAAGAACAGGACTGGCAGTTGATACATATCCTGGGAGGAAGATGAGAGAATTAAGTAATTCAAGAATCAAAACTGAAACAAGGAGAATGTGTTAGTATTTCCTGATTCAAAGATTGGAATATCTATTTGTTATCTTCAATAAAATTGCTGAAGGCTTTAGACACTGTGGAATCACAAACTGAAACCATTCATTTTTCTGAGAACTAGATGCAGGGAGGATAAATTATTGAAGGCTAAGTGCAAGACACGAAGAATTGTAATTTTTAAGCTGCTCATTTCTGACAGGATGCTTTTTCAAAATGGGTACACATAAAGTTTTAAATTTGCAAACTCCGTGAGCTGCTTTTTATGAGAATTGTATAATGGGAGGGTCAAAAACTACTCCAGGCTGTACGCAGTGTGTCAGAAACCATTGCTGTTGAATACTGTCAAGAACTGGATTCTGGACTGCCAGAAACCAAGGCCATTGAGCCCGTAGAGAACTATGAATGGTGGAAGTAAAAAGTAAAGGATGTTGATACAGGGAGTGATCAGAGGGGGAGGCCGACCAAAGTTGATTCCTTCAAGAGTTGCAGTGGTTGAAAAATTGAAACATTAATTCCTAACTTAGTTAACTAATTTGGGAATGGATGGGTTACAATGCAATGTAAACCATTCAAGCATCGCAATAAAGATTACCGACAGTGAATTGAAGTGTTCTATTAGATGCTTATGCTAACAACTGAGAAACACATTTGATATTGTACCCGAGGGAAAACTGACAGTATTTTAGATGGAGTTTGACAGATTAGAATGGCTGTACTTGCAGGTTCACTTTCTTTAATATTCTGAACTTAATCCAAAAAACTAATTTTTGTTCCTGTCTTGGGATAGAAGTTCATATGTTATGTACTTCATTTGAAAGAAATACAGCTTTTAAAATCTAGCCATCTTCATTTTATGACATCTTCCAAAAATTGTAAGCTGTAGTTTTAATGCTGTATTTTACAAAACTAAAATGTATGGAAATAAGTATTTTGAGTATTTGTAGTAAATAGATATATTGTTTTTCTTGTTAGGATAAATGTGTTTAGTATGAAAATGGGTAAACTTTATAAATACTGAAGTTTCTTCACAAATGCAAATATAAATCAAAACTCATTTTATGTAATTATTTGATTATTTTCAAAGTTTTAAAATATTAAGAGTTTGCAATTGATAAGGTTGTTTTTAGACTGAACTGTCCTTCGTTATCATGATGATAATTCCTAACTAGTTAAGTATTTGATTGAATAATTCCAAGGAAACTAAAAATGGTCACAGAACTCTTCATAATCCATTTCTTGTTCAGAAATTCCACACACAGTCATTCTTGGAACTTGTGGGAAATGTCTGTTTCTAATACTGAAACATAAACGAAGGAAATCAGAGAATACTTTTCATAGCATCAATTGTAGATTTTTTAAGAAAATCCAAATAATGTACATCCCTGATATGTTTATTAATATTAAAAGGCACAAATCTTATGATAACATTCACAAAGAGAGAAATGACTTTAAAGAATCAGATATATAAGTATCTTCCCATTTCATGTTAATTTGAAATATTTTTGTTCTATGTTCTGTACAAAGGAAATTTCTTTTTAAAGCTATATGTCTAAATGAAAAAAAGAATATATATGGATCAGTGCAACCTTCAATTCTTAACGTTATCACAAAATCAACAATTTTGCATCAAATTATAACGCTAGTCAGTTCCAAGTTTACAGAACTACAAACTGAAACTCTTGATCTGGACTCTTGACTTCTTGACAGTTTTAATGAGAAACCTGATCATCTAATCAGCCTGTCATATGTTTGTTATTTTGCAATTTTAATATATGTTTTAGAGTAATTTAAATACAAGGGCATTAATGCAGCACCATTTGTGAATATACCGTGTTCATTATGTGAAGAATGCACAACAGTTCACTGCTAATAGTTGACTAGAATATCATGTTAAAATCATATTCTAACCAACTGTATTTCAGCTTGAAAGAAGTGAAATGGCTGCTGAATGCAACTGTATTATTGCATCTTCCTGTTGTTTCCAGTAACTTTAATTTAGCAATTTTCTTTATAAGCAGTTTTACGAAGAATGTGAATATCATGATGTTTGGCCCCGTTTGTACTTTTACAAGTGACCAGATACTTAAATGAGATACAAATTTTCTTGTTAAGGTCAAAAATAAAAGCAATTTCCAAAATGATTGTTGCAAAGTATTGAATTTAAATGCTAAGATGCGTATCATCATAACAAAGCTTCATTATTGTAACTCCACTACTCTTAGGTTTTCAGCAACTTCTTTTTAACTTTTTAATTTTCTGATCCAAAGGCGACAATTTCCTCTTGCAGATAGGTGGTTTGATCACTGATAATAAACACCAAGACTCAGAAACCCTTGGCAAGTATTCAAAGAATGTTTCCAAATTTAGTTAGTAGAATATTGCAGAAAATGTTCATGGTTAGACAACAGATACAGTAAAATATTTTTGGTTGCTCTTTTCAAAAAGAAATGTTTTCCATCTTTCTGAGTTGCAAAATCAAACTCTATATCCGACTGCTACACAATTTTACAGTGGAATTTAGATATATGTGTGAATAATTTGTCAATCAAATTTCCTAGAGCCCATGAAGTTTGCTGTTGTTTTAAGCTTTCAGCATACTTTAATGCCAAAACAAAAATTTCAATGGTTCAACAAAATAAATTACTTATTTTCATTCATAAAGGCCCATGAGAGAAATGCAATTCAATGTCCATATAGTTGTTAAGAATAGTGAAGTATTTATAAAAACAACTTATTGCAAATTTTAAAGAAGTCCAAAAAGACATTCATGTGCAATAACATGTTAACATGTTAATAATGTGTTTAGTGAATACAAAATCTTCAGTACACAGAAGAATAAAAAAACTAATGTCATCTTCGACTTGCATATGAGTGGAACACTAATTGTAACTAATTAGGAAATAAGTAGTAACATGAGAGAGATTAGGAATCTAGAGAAAATATGAATAGAACTGATAATTAACAAACTAAGTGATTTTCTTCACTTCTCCCAGCAGTTGTTTTGTGTTGTTGTATTTCAACCTTTGGATTTTCAGCAATAGATTTGCTATGAACAGACTGTTGGCTGGTAGGAGTTAATTCCTGCTGAGTTAACATAAACCTTTTTTTTAAAACAGGACGGAACAACCTAACTATATGCATTTCTGAAACAAATGTCGGGGGATTACTTGTGAAGGTGTGTGTGTTGCTTTGTTGGTTTAGAGCTTGTATATAAATGAGTGGGTGCCGTTCTTGTGCATATACTGACAGCAAATCATTTGGGGACCACAGACATCTGTAACACTTGCCACCATTAGTCTATAAAGTATTGCACTGCTAACTTTATGTAATGCGTCACAATACATTAAAAATGGATTTCCTTCAATACTCTTATGCAAAATGATGTAACAAGTTATTGGCGAGTACACCATTGACCCCTTTTATTTTAATATTTTTAGCCTTGAGCAAACCAACAAATGCTCTCATACTTCAAAAGGAAAATGATTATCAATTTATAATTATAAATAAACTCTTTAATTATGATTTTAATGAATTAAATCCTTTTTGTTTGAAGATTAGGATGCCTCATTTTTTTGTGACATTCCTTTTCAAACTTTCCCAACTCATCCAGCAACTGGTCACGAGGACAGGCAAACAATCTACTTTAGGTGTTGACACTGTACCTGAAATAGTCATAAAAGATAAACAGAGTCCAGGAGACGATCTGTGCTCCAAATCCCTCCTCCTTTGGAAGTTTGCTTCCCTACCATCTGGTCCCCATTGAGTGGATTTCTGGCGCTGTTGAAATTCACAGTTTAATGAAATAGCACACAGCATTCAACTGCAACAGTATTTTTGAATTTTGCAAAAGTAGTTCTGGTGATGAAATTTGGACATAACAATCAGAAGGCTGAATAAATATTTGAAGCTTAATATCCATATTTTAACAAATGTATTTAATTTGCATTTTGATACAATAAATATGTTTCTCATCGTGTGAAAGATCTACATGGGAAGTAGTTTTGACAGAATTGTTTAAAAAGCAGTTATTGAAAAAAAACTGTCGCTAGTAACTTAAGAAGTAAGCCAACAAGTGGAACTTCCTGCCAGCACCTGCTGGACTCCAATGTTGGCCCTATATTTAAAAGCACCTGCACAGCATATCACTCGCCGCAACTCAGAGCATCATTCTGCCTTTGCACATCCCTAGAAACGTCAGAGACTGGGCAAAAAGTGGTGCCCCATTCTAGCAATATCTCCCCAGTGGTTCTCTTGAAACCTGTCCAGGAGAGACTGGAGATTCTTTTCCCTCAGGATGACAACAAGAGGCTTTCCTGACTGACAAAAGGTGTCCAGGCAGAGGTAACTGTGGAGATCAATGTTGTGGCCTACTCAAGAGGATTGGTCTCCAGTGCCATAGGCAGTTAATGATCTCCTGTGCTCTGCCAGGATATATATATATACCACTGTCCATTCAAAGCTTCATGCTCCTAAGAGCGTGAATTAGCATTGTAAGGTGACTATTGCAGAGGATTGACATACACAAGATTGGGTACCAGCAATCTCCATCAGATGCCCCATGTTCATCACCAACCAATATTTCTCTAAGGCACCACAAGGTACTGTCCCTCTCACATGGATTCACATTGAGGACATAAAGGGAATTGCAACATTCAATAGCTCACACATCATCAGATTATTTATCTGTCCTCACAACTAGGAGAATAAACACATCTGATGGCTTTTCACTGATGGTTTACAAGGAACAAAGACAAGGACACCATTAAAAAGATGGTCTTTTGAGTTGTGCCCCATTTGAGTTCAGCCTGGCTGGTATGTCTTGGTCAGGTTGGCTGATGTATACCAGCCATTGTGGCTGTGTCACTTGAGCAGGCTTGTTGGCCCAGTCAGACTTCACCTCAAACACTACATGTTTACCAATTACAGCCTGGCTCAGTGCTGTATCCTGGGGGAAAAGGAACAACTCCATGTTTTCTTTATTATTTATTCACAGAATGTAGGTCTTATTGGCTAGGCTGAACTAGGTAATGAGGTAAAAACACTAGGTAATGACACTAGTTTGCTTCCCTAAAGGATGTTAACAAACCAAATGGATTTTTCTTTCGAACAACTGACGATGGTTTCATGACCGTCATTTGCTTCTTAATTACAGATTTTTATTTTACGGAATTCAAATTCGATCATCTGCCATGGTGGGATTCAAACCAGAATCCCGAGGACATTACCTAGGTCTCTGGATTAATAGTCTACTGATTATACTACTGGGCTATCACCTTCTCTTAAGGTCAAGTGGCCATAGTCCCAGAGGTCCATAGGGCTGCTCTCTCATTAGGGCACAGGATGAGCAGTTGAAATGTCAAGGCTGTATGCAAAGTGCTGTAAAGTGGGACTGGAGTAGATAGGTCAATGCAACCTCGATGGCTGAAAGTCCTCTTCTGTGCTGAATGATTCTTTCACTCCATGCCTCTAATAAGTAAGATGGCACAGACATAAATAAAGCAGTAAGATTGGAAGTGACTGTTCTGCTATTGTTTATTTGCTTTCCTGGAATATGTGCCAAGCTACAAGTGTCTCAACATGACTCTGTTCCATAAAGGTCCGTGTATGTACTGGAAAGATCATACTTGCAAATACAAAAGAAAAACTGAATTCAATGGATTGCCCACAAATATTTTGTTTTTAGTTTAACTAATATGGAAAGTTAGGGGGCAGAGTTTCTGCTTTGGAACAATTTGTAATCCAAGTCAAATTTTGCCTGAAATAGTGGTAATTTTGAGAAGTGTTTTCATTTTCTCACGTTTCCACTGAAACTTATCTGCAAGTGCAGACTCTAAAATCTTCCATGAGTCAATTCAAAGGGGCAGTGTTTTGGAACATAATTTTGGGTTAAATAAATGTTTCTTTTGAAAATATTATTTGAAGAGTGGTGTAGTTTTACACAGACAGCTGAAAACAAGATTTGCAAAATATATGCATTCTAGTAACAGTGTTAAGCCCACCACATCTGAATAACCTTGTTTTGAATAATTGAAAACTATCTTGAAAAATTGTTCAGACCATTTGCCATTTGTAGAGGTGCACAGTAAGAATTTTCTCAGTAAATCATAATTAACTCAAAAGCTTTCAAATTCTGCCATGAACTGGAAAAAGACTTAATTTTTAATGTCTCTTTGAAGGCCTATAATTAGCAGAAACTCACTATGGTAATTTATTTAAACTGGCGGGGTAGAGCATTTTTATGGGCAGGACCATCCTCTGGCACAAATGGGTTGAATTTTCTGAGGAGAGGCAATCACGCTCAGTTCCTCTTTTTAGGAGGTTAGGGAGAGCTCTATATTTCTGACAGGAGAATCCAATTTGGTCTCCTTCACCAATATGGAATGCACTTCTAATCTAACAGGTGCCTCGTAATGCAGGAGCAGGCAGGCAGACTACTCCCCCTTGCCACAGCAGGATTTGCCGTATTCTGTGATTTAAAAGTCCAGCTCCTCACCCAGCCGCTTGGACAGCTCCTGTAAAGGGGTAAGTATGCAAGGTAGATGTAAGCTAGGCTGCCAGATGAATAGGGTGCTAGGTTCCTTGGGAGGGGTAGCTATTCATGGGTATACTGGCAATTGGGAGGGTGTCAGAGGGAGGAATTGTCAGGTAGCAAGTATGAAAGGATGGTTTTGAGTGTTGGGGATAGGGAGTTATCTGCGATACTTAATACTGCTGAAGATAAAAAAAAAATAAAATAACCATTATCTCAGATTCAAACCTAACACCTCAAAGACACACTAAGGTCTTTTGA
Organism: Chiloscyllium plagiosum; assembly: GCF_004010195.1. Taxonomy (NCBI): domain Eukaryota; kingdom Metazoa; phylum Chordata; class Chondrichthyes; order Orectolobiformes; family Hemiscylliidae; genus Chiloscyllium; species Chiloscyllium plagiosum. The sequence continues at coordinate 49,714,050 of NC_057721.1, forward strand.
GCTGCATATTCTTTTACCTTCCCTTTTATACCAGACATTCTCCCCTTATTAAACTTTATATCTGTGATTCTGTGTATGCGTATTTGATGTTGCATCTTTATTATTCTGCTCAGGGTGAACAAGTAATAAAATTGCACTTCCTTTCATTCAAGGAGACCTTGTAATTGGCTGGTTATTTGATTCTGGTGAACTATATTTTTATTGGAGTAAAGTAATAGCTGTGTGATAAAAAGAATTTAAAATCCGTGTGGCCAAAGGAGCGGGTTAAAAGGAGGAGAGCTGATTCACCATCCCCACACACACCCCGCACCCTCGCCTGGTCGGGAAGCTATATCAGGGTGTCATTTGCTAACTCTGTTCTCCAACTCACAAGTCCTCACAAGTCCCAGGTTGATGGTGATGTTAGGAAGGCATACAGTGCATTAGGTTTCATTGTTAGAGGGACTAAATTCTGGAGCCGAAATGTCATGCTGAAACTATACAAAATGCTAGAGCGGCCACACTTGGAGTATTGTGTACAGTTCTGGTCGCCCCATTACAGGAAAGATGTGGAAGCATTGGAAAAGGTGCAGAGAAGATTTGCCAGGATGTTGCCTGGTCTGGAGGGAAGGTCTTATGAGGAAAGGCTAAGAGACTTGGGTCTGTTCTCATTGGAGAGAAGAAGGTTAAGAGGGAATTTGATAGAAACATACAAGATGATCAGAGGATTAGATAGGGTAGATAGTGAAAGTCTTTTTCCTAAGATTATGATGTCAACTTGTATGAGGGGGCATAGCTACAAATTGAGGGGTGATGGATTTAGGACAGATGTCAGAGGCATGTGCTTTACTCAGAGAGTGAAAAGAGCATGGAATGCCCTGCTTGCCAATGTGGTTAAGTGTCTAGATTAGAGTGGTGCTGGAAAAGTACAGCAGGTCAGGCAGCATCTGAGGAGCAGGAAAATCAACGTTTCAGGCAAAAGCCCTTCATCGGGTATAGAGGCAGTGTGCCTGCAGAGTGGAGAGATAAATGACACACTGCCTCTATTCCTGATGAAGGGCTTTTTCCCGAAACATCGATTTTCCTGCTTCTTGGATGCTGCCTGGCCTGCTGTGCTTTTCCAGCACCACTCTAATCTAGACTCTGGTTTCCAGCATCTGCAGTCCTCGTTTTTATCCTGCCAATGTAGTTAACTCAGCCACATTTGGGAGATTTAAACAATCCTTGGATAAGCACATGGATGATGAATGGGATAGTGTAGGGGTATGGTCTTAGCTCACAGGTCAGCACAACATCGAGGGCCGAAGGGCCTGTTCTGTGCTGTATTGTTCAATGTTCTATGTTCTAAATACTTGTAAGGAGGACATTGCAACACCACCTGGGCAGTGCTGTTCCTTTTGCCACCCCCAACCCCTAAAGGATCCGTCTAGTTTTTTGTTTACTTTTCCATTTGATTAGATATAACTGAGCAACACTCTGGGCCTTTTCATCCCGAAAGGATAGGAGTGAACCCAATGGGTTTTCACAACGGTCCAATAGTTTCATGGTCACCATTACTAGTACTGTTTCTTTCATTTCAGACTTATTAATTAATAATAATAATCAAGAGGAGGCGATGGTTTAGTGGTAATATCACTAGACTGTTAATCCAGAACCTTGGCTAATGTTCTGGGGATTCAGGTACAAATCCCACCATGGCAGATGGTGGAACTTGAATTCAACAAAAATAAAGCTGGAATTAAGAGTTTATTGATGACCATGAAACCATTGTCAATTGTCAGGAAAAAGCTATCTAGTTCATTGCTGCCCTGGTCTGGACCCACTGCAATGTGGATGACTCTTATCTGTCTTTGGGGCAATTAGGAATGGACAATTCTATAAACATTGATCTAGCCAGAGCCACCCACATCCAGTGAATGAATAAAAAACAATCAACAAAATAATAATAACAAAATTACTCTTGCTGCCAGTAAAGAATAATACTATGCCTTGTCCCTGAATATATGCCACAACATTAATTTTGTCAAAATATGCATACATTTTTCTTCTTAGTATTTTGTGGCTTTATTACCTCAAAATGAATTAGATATGGCTAGCAAATGCTGTATTAAGTTAATGTCTGCTACTCTAGTTTGCAATTTCTATCCCTTTATATTTTAAATTCCGCCATTTGTCTCGGAATGATTTAAATTGGTACTTCCATGGCGGTTAACATGAACATTGCCAAATTTCAAAGCTTTTAAGCCTTAAAGATAACCTTTCAGAATCAAGCTTCTTCAGTTAGAAAACCTCTCTTTATTCATATTGATATAAATTTAGAGCAATACTGGCGTTACTTGTTAAAGTAACTTGTTGCAGTAATAATGCAGATAGCATTGGGAACCAAACAGAGTAATTACTCTCAGGTGTTATGATCGCCATGGGGAAAATATAAACAAAAAAATGTATTTATTGAACAAACCCAAATGAAAAAATTGCAAATGATATATTTTTACAGTTTTCATTTTAACATGAATCAGATCCAACAAACACGATACATGAATTAACAGATGAATGTTACTTCAAATTGAAACGGTCAAAAATCACACAACACCAGGTTATTTGAAACTGCAAGCGTTTGGAGTCCTGCTCCTTCCTTAGGCAGCTAGTGATGTGCTATTTTTGATTATATCCACCCGAGTCCAACACCAGCAACTCCATATCACTCAAAATGAAAGGGAAACCTCACTTCAACTAAACATCTTATCCAATCATAAACACCTGTGTCACACAAAGATGGCACGAGGTAGCTGCACAGTTCCAAAATATGCTGCACTTTACTCATGCAGGGTAGGTCTGGAGTTTTATCCATGGGTATGATTATCATCAGCACTGGTGCTTCCATGTCCCCTCTCTCCATTGAATCATGATAATCCTGAGGTTATGGCTTTCCAAAGTCCCATTTCAGGTGAATAGTCAATAAAAGTCCAGTTTACAATTAAGCCATTTTGGGTAAACATTTTTCGCTTTATCATCTACAAGCTATTTGCACAGCTTTTCAGGTTTTAAATCTTTTTAGTCTGTTCACACAGTACCTCTAAGAACACCTAACCCTTTTACTTTCAAATAGAAAAATTGTCCTCTTTCTGAGTGTCCTTCCTCTCCACACAGGAATTCACTGTGATTCTCTCTTTGTCTCTGCCTGTTTTCTATATGTGCTAGATGTTACAGTTGTCTGCTGGTTTACTTGAAGGCTACTCTAAGGCAGGAGGAGAGTACCTCCTTTGCCCATCTAAGGTACTTCAAAACCCCAACCTAAAATTGCATCATCCTTCTTTAAACCAAACTCCCAACCCACATTCTCTCATCCCCAGTTTCATGCAGTCTGCCAAGCTGGTCTGCCCAGATACCCAGAACTATCTGAGTCAGAAATTCATGGCAGTTATTTGGGATCTGTCTGTAGTCCATGTTGTTTCCCAAATAGGGATGGACTTTCACTCTAAAGCAACTAAGGCAGCCCCCAATGTCACATCATTATTCAGGCAGCTGAGTTTTGGATTTTATAATTAAGTTGATAAATATATTCCATTCCTCCATTAAATCCAGCCTAATGGATCACTTTCATTCTCCAGCATCTCTTCTTGTAGCTCACTTTTGTGTTTGCAGTCTTTCTTTGTTTAGTCAGTCAGAAGGCTTCTTTCTTAACTTCCTTCATATTGGTACTGCTTCCAGGTCATGAGTTGCCAAGTTGCAATGGCAATATTTCTATTTGTCAAGAAAATCACAGTTCATCCCTTGACAATTAATGTAAACTCTTAAAATACCTTTTCAGTTCTTGAAACAAATTACAGATTTCATAGATATTTGAAAAAAAGCCTATTTACCTTTTATTCTGTTGACATTTGTTGCCTATCCCCAGTTGCCCCTGTACTAAGTGGCTTTCTGGGCCACATCAGAACATAGATAAGAGTCATCCACAATGTTATGGGTCTAGAGTGACATGTAGACCAGACCAGCTAAACATGGCAGATTGCCTTTTCTAAAGGACATTAATGAACAAGATAGATTTTTCTGATAACTGACAATAATTTCATAGTAACTGTTACTTTGACTAGTTTCCAATTCTGAAATTATTAGATTAGATTAGATTACTTCTATTAATTGAAACTCAATTCTGTGAGCTGACATATGAACAAAGCTTTTAGCCTTGGACCTTGGAATTAGTTGTCCAATGACATTACCAAGATGTCACAATCTCTTCTTCTTGCAGGTCAGTTGTTAGAAAGCTTCTGGATCTTGTTACATAGTTATCATACAGAGGAGTAATTTTATATTTACAATGGAATAACAGAAAATGTGATAAGAACTGAAGGGTGTGTTTGGATCCTTGCGTTGAGAAATGGAGTGCGAAATGGATCCACTTCTAACATGGAGTTAACTCCAAGAAAGGATTGATTTGATGGTTGAAGGATTTTAAAGAACGAATCTGAAATAGACAGTTTCTCCATTAAACTTCTCTTCTCCCAGAACAATACTCTATCAACAAAGAAGTTATTTCAGAAGCACTATACCACAACGGTCTTGAATAAATGTTTTATTGGATGAAGAGGAAGCCATAGCTTGTTTTTTTACCAGGCTCATGGGGTTTCATTGCCAAATTGTTACTTTTATCAGTATTTTATCTTATCAATGTTTTGCAGGACCAAGGAAATTTTGATCCAACAAAAAGGTTTGCAGCAATTACCTATGTTACACAGAGGCTTAACTTTATATTTTCTATGTTGGTGTTGAAATCCTCCTTAAAGGATCTAAATCACTTTCTTTTAACAAGGTCAATGAAAGAAAAAGATATAATCAGTGTAGAGATTACTTTGTTCAATTTGCCTGACATTTCTGACTTGAAAAGTTAAATTTAGCTGTATTAAGGATTGTGTATGCATGTTTCTCAACCTATTTCTTTGACCAACTTTTTGGTCATTTATGCAAATAGCTTCTTATATGACTTTGATTTCAAATGCCTCAGTTAAGTACTTTGGAATATTTTATTGTGTTAAATTGCTAAATAGTGCAGTTATTGATATTGAGAGAAAAGGGGTTGACTCAGTGACCAAAGCAGAAAAACAGCTTTAGACTGAAAAGAAAAAGAGGAGTGAATTTATTTTAATATTATAATAACAAATTGGAAAGTGTCAAAGGGAGAACACAGATTGGGATTTTGCAGTCAGTGGCGAAAGAACAATTCCTTTGGATATTGAAATAAACAAAGGTTTAGCTGGCTCTGGAAGGCATGTTTGCTCCTTTCTGATGTTAGTCATGATTTGATGCCTTCTAAAGAGAGTCTGCAGTATCCAGCAATAGGGCAAGCAGCAGATAGATTGTTCAGATAATCATATTCAAGCATTCTCACAAATGACACTGCAGGAAGTAAAAAGGAATTTAAGTCATTTTAAAGGAGGCCAAGTAAAGATACCTTCTTCAGTGCTTTGTCCAAAGGCAATCCACCCCACAGCACCATGGCCTCCATCGTGGGTGGGATAAGGTGGCAGTTTCTAAATCTAAAGCAACTGATTGAGGATCAAAACCTTTGCTTTTGGAACTAATCTGATCCACACCAGCCAAATGAGTCCATTGGCCCATTAAGGATCTGAAGCTTTTGTTGCAATACACACTTGCACATGAATGCTATGGTCTGGGTCAGGATCTGAGTCACTCTTGACCCTAGCCACTGGCGCATGTTGGATGGATTTGAAAATTAATACTCACGTTATGAATGTACCTTCCTTGGCTATCAAAGCCCCAGCACAGGATTTTAAAATTGAGCTTCTGGCTCAGAGGCAGGGACTACCCAATGTGCCACAATATCTCCATTTGGGAAATGTACCTGAAATTAAAGAAGAAATCTAAAGACTAGAACAATAACATTCAAAATTAATTATTTAATTAGAAATCTCTAATTTTTATAAGCTCATCTGAAAAACTGAAACTCAGTTGTAAAATTACTTTTCAGAACAAGAGAAGCTGTTCAGTATTCATAAATTACTGTCTGTTTTAAACTTCAGAGCTAGATTGTATGCTGTCTCATTGATGTATTCGAAGATGGGGACTGCCTTGCTGCAGCTTATCTGCCTGCCCTTGCCCTCAGCAATAATACTAATGGTGGGGGTGGCTGAGAGACCCAAGTCAACCACCCAGCCCAGCAGGTTTCCCTGTGTAGTCTGGTCTTAGATGGAGCTCCCTTTTTAACAGAACCTCGCGCCAATCAGAGGGACACCTCTCCCCAAGATGGGACACATCTCCAGATTGTCCACCCCCCCATAGAATCTCAAATCCTAGTCCCTTGACTTTTACCCCCTCACCCCCACCCCAACGCCCCCTCCCCATTCTTGGGTCTGCTAGCTTGACACCAAACAAGACTGGGAGAAAGTGAGGACTGCAGACGCTGGAGAGTCAGAGTCGAAAAGGGTGGCTCTGGTAAAGCATAACAAACCAGGCAGCATCCGAGGAGCAGGAAAACCACCAGAAATGAAGGGCTTATGCCCAAAACATTGACTTTCCTGCTCCTCGGATGCTGCCTGGCCTGCTGTGCTGTTCCAGCGCCACACTTTTTGACCAAACAGGGCTCCAAAATACATTGCTGCAATGCTCCTCAGTTCTGGACAGCTGCCAGTATTTATTTAGTTGGCAGCTCTCCAAGACAGGATTTCCTGTCTCTGTTCTGGCATCTCATATAACGAGTCCTCATTGAGCAAGGCTAAAATTTATCATTGCTCCTTACAACAAAAACAATGTGTAAATAAATAATCAGCATGTCCAATGATTCCATCTGCAAACACTGCAACACCGTAACCTTTCAAGGAGCAGAGAGTAACCTCTAGATTTTCACGTTAACCTGAGCATTAATACATTAATAATGGCGAGGGCTGGCTGCCTCACCATTTTCAGTGTCACAAGTTCTGTTGCATGAGCAATCCTCACCGCTGACTATTGGGTTATTTAAGGCAGTCTGCACCCTTGCTCTTCATGAGGTAGGATTCTGCCACAATCTGTTGCTTTGTGCATATATCCCAGGAAAGCAGTTATTCAGGATAGAAATAAGAGTCACGTGGAAAAAGATGGGTTGATTAGGAAGAGTTGGCATGGATTTCTAAAGGGAAAATCCTGTTTAACTAAGTTGCTGGAGTTTTTTGAAGGTGTAACAGAAGGCCTTGATGAGGGTAACATTATGATGTGGTATGCATGGTTTCCAGAGACAGGGCCACATGACAGACCTAAGAGGAAAGTTATGTCATGGAATAAAAGGGACAGTAGCAACATGGATACAAAACTGGCTGAGGGGTAGGAAACAGGGAATAATGGTCAATAGATATTCTTCAGGCTGGAGGAAGGTTTGGAGTGGTGTTCCCCCGGGGTTGGTACTGGGACACTTGCTTTTCCTGACAATATATCCATGATCTGGATATTTCTTTGTAGGGGACAGTTTCAAAGTTGACAGATGACATTAAACTTGGAAAAGTTGTGTGGAATTCCAGACGGACATTAATAAGTTGGTGGTGGAGGTGGAGATGTGGCAGCTGACGTAGGTCAGAAGAACATTGAAAGACAACATAAAATAGGGGTTACAATTCTGTAGGAAGAGAGGGCCCTGGTTATATATGTGCACAGATCTTTGAAGGTGGCAGGATAGATGGAGAGCACAATGCGTAAATCATACAGTATTCACAGCTTTATTAATAGAGGCAAAGAATATAAGAGCAGGAAGGTTATGTTGAACTTGTACATAGACTTGATGGACCTCAACTCAACTACTGTGTACAAATGGGACTGTTGCATTACAGGAAAGATGTGAAGGTATTGGAGAGTGCAAAAGTGATTCACAAGAATGGCTCCAGAATGAGAAACGTCAGTTCTGAGGATAGATTGAAAATGTTGTGACTATTCTCCCTGGAGACAAAAAGGCTGAGAGAAGATTTGACAGAGGTTTTCAAAATCAAGAGTGACTTGGACAGACTAGACAGGGAGAAGCTGTGCCTCTGTAAAAGCAAAAGGAATGAGAAGGTATTAATACAAAGCAAAATACTGCAGATGTTGGAAATCTGAAATGAAAGCAATACATGCTGGACATCCCCAATAGGTCAGTCAGCATCAGTGGAGTAAAACAGAGTAAATGTTTCAAATCAAAGCATAAATTCATCTCAAATTGAGTATTTCAAGCATTATTTAAATCTTTCTCTTAATAAATTTAGTACTTGATGAACCTACCTCTTCCTTGGTGAGAAACAGACCCTGAATTGTCCAATATGGCAAATATTCAGTCTGTGCCTGAAGGCTGCCATACACCATGTTAGTTATGGCATCATGAGGTTACTCAGGGGCTAGATTTTATCCATCCACTACTGCCCTGTTTTAAGGCCAGGATGCATGCAACACTTAGAGGGTGCCCCACTCCAACATCCCCTATCTTAATCTGCCTGAAATTTAAAGATTTAAAACAGACATAACCAGCAACTTTTTCACGCAGAGGGTGGTGTGTGTATGGAATGATCTGCTAGAGGAAGTGGTGGAGGCTGGTACAATTACAACTTTTAAAAGGCATCTGGATGGGTCCTGGGGTCGGGGAGTCCAGAACTAGAGGGCATAGGTTTAGGGTAAGAGGGGAAAGATATAAAAGAGACCTAAGGGGCAACTTTTTCATACAGAGGGTGGTACGTGTATGGAATGAGCTGCCAGAGGAGGTGGTGGAGGCTGGTACAATTACAACATTTAAGAGGCATTTGGATGTGTATATGAATAGGAAGGGTTTGGAGGGATATGGGCTTGGTGCTGGCAGGTGGGACAAGATTGGGTTGGGATATCTGGTCATCATGGATGGGATGGACCGAAGGGTCTGTTTGCATGCTGTACATCTCTATGACTCTAAAGGAATAAGAAGGCTTTAGAGGGATACGAGGCAAATGCTGGCAAATGGGACGAGATTAATTTAGGATATCTGGTCAGGAGGATGATTTGGACCGAAGGGTCTGTTTCCGTGCTGTACATCTCTATGACTGTATGATATGGAGGCATTGGACAAATATTGAAGGGGGCTTCACCTCATCACTGTATATAACCCATTACTCTTTGGCTGCAAAGGCTGCAATCATGTAAAAGGTGAGAGAGTGCCTCTTCTCCAAGTTAATGACCTATTTAACCCACCCCTGTGTCCTCTTGAAAGTAAACCATTCCCCACCAACCTCACCCCCACTTATTCTGACCTGTGTTCCCAGCCTTAGCTGGGCTCCTCAGCCTGGCAGGTCCTCCCGTGCTCCCAACAGTGGTTACTCCAGAGCTGTTGGGAATCCAGCCTAGGGTTCCATCTGAAAGTCTGGCATTGGGCCCTTTGCCAATGAAAATTGCATTGTAACTTTTTCAAGTCTCTTTGTGAAATTGGTTCTCAAATGAATGCAGCATGGTCTAAACGTGTTGCAATTATGGTTGGTGAGTACACTGCAGCCAATATGCTGATAAATTATTTGTACATACCTGAGGCAAGATTTTATAGATGGTGAAATTCCTGCCTTACCATCCAAAGACTCAATGGGCTTGCACCCTCCTATAGCCCCACAGCTATTTAGCTGGTGATGCAAGTTTGTTCTTCATTTAGAATGAGGTCTTGCCTCAGAGAACTGCTGGCCATGCTGCCCTAGTGGCTGGGTCTGGGACTCCAAGCTGTCCTCAGATTCCACGTCCTTGAGCCCAGGACCACAGCAGGATAGGGGCTTCCGGTTTTGGGAGATGGAGAGAAGGGGCTAGGGGTCCAGTTCAAACAGCACACCATTGGGAGGGGAGAATGCCCCATGTGGAAAGGGGCAGAGAGGGAGCTCCTCACCTTACCAGCAAATCCCCAACTATGGTGATCATCCTTCCAGCAGCTTCAAAATGAAAGGCAACCATAAAACTGCTCTGAAATGCCAAACATTTGGACACATAAGAACCTCAATTGGGGCAGGGGCGGGAGGACTGCCCAGAGCTTTTTCCACCCAAAGTAAAATAGCAGACCTGTTGGTGGCAGGAGGGAGGAATGTGAAAAACCCAGAGAATTTCTCTGGCCTTCCCTCACTATTGGCTGGAAACTGTAGAGTCCTGCCCCAACTATGGCATCAAAAGAAGGAGTGGTCCAACTGGCTCCATATTAAAACTAGGCCACTGCATGCATTTCTTTCTATGAGTGCATGCAGATTAGTTCAGGATTTCCAAGCTTTATTTCTACTTCACTTTTGGCATCAGATTTGTTCTCCTGTAACACTTTGACATAAATCTGGCCATTTTTCGCAAACATAGGCAAAGATGAGAAATAACCGTGCACATACTACTGGAAATAATTAATGTTCAAGAGGTGAATTAAAGAGATCTTTTTAGATTCGAATGTACATATTGGCTTATAGTTGAATGATTCATTTATGTACAGACCTCAACTGGCCTCAGTGATGCACACAGTCTTTGGTTCATTCAGGTGTCTGTTCTGGCTTTCCATCTTAATGTGAACATATGATTGCAACATTATTAGCATTAATCCCATGTGGACCAACAAAGTGCTTTTGTATTAAAAACAAAAACTGATGGACTTTGATCAAATTCAAGTGACTCATTCAATATTTGCAATGGTACAGATTTTAAGTCAATTTGTTCTGATTTTAGCATTGTAGCAGAGCTGATTCAGTACTACAGTAATTTACAACATGTAAATTAACCAGTGACATGAGACCACCTTTGCGCTTAAACACATCACTTCACACTATTAATTGCTGGATTAAACATGAGAACGGTGGTCTGTTGTTTCGCCCTTAGGTTTCCAATGTAAAAGAGTTGACATTCTAATGGTTCTGTTCTCAAAGTCCACATTTTATTAACATTTGGACATTAGTGAGTATAAATATATGCCTGTGTTTTATACATGCACACAAAACTCTGGGGGTATACCTGATCCCAAAGTAATGCATATAGAACCAATATGAGTAATAATAACACTAAGCCTAATACCTCTAAAATAAAATGAATGAAACCAGTACCTCTAAACAACAGCTAATCAAAATATTTAATATAATAAATATTTTTAATACCTGTGTTAGAGCATACCAAAGTAATAGCTCCATATTAAACCATTACATACAATAGGATTGCAGTATTTAACTAGTGACTCTTGGAGTTTTCTCATGCCAACATGGTAAAGTAGATATATTTAACACCAAAACTAAGAGGAGGAGTAGGCCATTCAGCTCCTGTAGCCTACTGAGCCATTCAGTAAGATCAAACTTGATCTAATGGCGGCATTAACTCCACATTCCCTGAAGAAAAAATATTCCAACTTTTTTTTAAGATTAGATTACTTACAGTGTGGAAACATGCCCTTCAGCCCAACAAGTCCACACCAACCCTCTGAAGAGCAACCCACCCCCCTACATTTACCCCTTCACCTAACACTACAGGCAATTTAGCATGGCCAATTCACCTAACCTGCATGTTTTTTGGACTGTGGGAGGAAACTGGAGCACCCGGAGGAAACCCACGCAGACACAGGGAGAATGTGCAAACTCCACACAGTCAATCACCTGAGGTAGGAATTGAACCCAGGTCTCTGGTGCTGTGAGACAGCAGTGCTAATCACTGTGCCACCGTGCCGCCCACAAAAATTATTGGCTTAAATTGTAATCATAACTGATTCAATATTTATAACATTGCCATTTCATGGATCAAAATTGGAATTAATACCATATTCAACACTGAGCAGAATCAAGAAAATATGAATAGAATATTTATTAAGAACTCAAACAATTTTGTGCTTGTAAATGTGACAGTATGGTCATGTTTAAATGAATAAAAGACACATTATGTTTGCTTCAGTAGCAAAAGCAAACTATATTGGCCTTTTGCACATCATGTCTTGCAACACAGTTTAGCTAGTGAAAAGTGCTGTTTATTGCTCTGCCCAATGTTTGAAAGGGATTCTAAAATGATATTTTTCTATTCCTTTCTATTTTGTCTATGATATCTAGGTACAATGTGTTAGTTTATTGGCATCATATGTTCAAAGTCTATTTTATTGCATAATTTAACGAGTAACTCTTGAAGTTTTCTAGTATCAGCTTCTAAATGAATTCACACATTATCCAGCTATCTGCGTTCCACAGAGACCATTCCCTCTGTGACTCCCTCGTTAGATCCATGCCCCCCTACCAACCCACTTTCCACACCCAGCACTTTCCTTTGCCACTGCAAGAAATGTAAAACCTGCACTCACACCTCCCCCCTCACCTCCATCCAAGGCCCCAAAGGATCCTTCTACATCCTGCACATCCACTCACCTCATCTACTGTGTCATTGCTCTCGATGTGGTCTCCTCTGCATCGGGGAGGCAAGATGCCAACTCGTGGAGCGTTTCAGGGAACATCTCCGAAATGCATGAACCAAACAACCCCACCACCCTGTGGCTGATCACTTCAACTCCCCCCTCCCACTCTGCCAAGGACATGCAAGTCCTAGGCCTCCTCCACTGCCAAGTCTAAGCCACCCACCAACTGGAGGAAGAACATCTCATCTTCCACCTTGGAACCCTTCAACTACACAGCATCAACTTTACTAATTTCCAAATCTCCCCTCCTCGCACCACATCCCAGATCCAACCCTCCAACTCGGCACCATTCTCTTGACCTGTCCATCTTCCTTCCCACCTATCCGCTCCACCCTCCTCACTGATCTATCAGAATTACCCTCACCTGCATCTACCTATCACCTTTCCAGCTACCTTCCCTCTCAGCCCCATCCCATCCCACCTCCATATTTATCTCTCAGCCCCCTTCACACACCCCCATTCCTGATGAAGGACTTATGCCCAAAACATCGACTGTCCGGCTCCTTGGATGCTGCCTGACCTGCTGTGCTTTTCCAGCACTCTTTTCAACTCTCTCTCTCCCCAGCATCTACAGTCCTCAATTTCTCTGAGGATTGTAATGGCTACTCCTTGAGTAGGCAAGTCCCTTTTCTCATTGTTCATTTTCAGTAACAAGTCAGAAGGTTATTCCAAGATTAAAGCAATTAGCAGCACCAATGACTTTCAGGTTTGAAGTGATTTTATTTTATTATTGTTAATTGAGTTGTATTGCGATTTTAAGCAGAGGAGCGAGCTGGAAAGTAAGCACCCATTTTCCAAAGGCTGCATTAAAAGTGTATCTTACTAAATGACCAAAATGGTCAACTATTTCTTTTTATTATAGAACAAAAGTGACTTTCATCAGGTTCCTTCAATAAACACAAAAATAACATTTCCTAGGGGCATAACGTATTCTCCTAAGTGGCACATCCAATATGTAGATTAAACTATATCCCCCTTTATCTAAGATGCAACTACATTCATATACAGACAGGACAAGATAGTACAATTCTGCAGAGGTATTATGGGTGAGAAAAGAATAGACAAAAAACACTTCCCTACAGTTCAAAGTTCGAGTACAGACAATAGAATGGAGTGAATTCACGCAACTCCTTTTAATTTCCTGTCCAATTGCTGGCGATCACAGAGCAATGGAAGATCTCCAGATTAAATTTCAGATTCAGCTGGGAAGCCGTTAGGAACGCTGATATTTGAAATATCAGGGATAACAAGTACTTCATTGAGAAAGTGAGAGAGATTGCTTCCTTGCAAACCTCTCCAGCAGCTTCCACATCTGGGTATGTGTTGGGGAAAAAACCCAGCACTTCAGTCCAGGGGCTGTTGCTGAGCACATCTCCTTCGGGGTCTATTTTCAAGCAATTAATGTAAGAAAACCCCATTTTAATCTCTCCCTTAAAAGCTTTGGCTTGTATTCTCCAGGAAACCAATTGACAGACAGCCCCCAGTTTTCTTTTGGCTTTTGAGTTCCAAGAAGTCACATGGTAAACTCTTTGTAGCCCAGGAAATGTCCAAATCTCCCATTTACCAATGCTCATGATCTATTAATATATATATCGCTGAGAGGCTGCATGTTGCAAGAGTCATGGTTATTCTTCAGAATGTGGATTATGGGAAGAATTGTGAATATAATTTACAGAGTGTTTGTGCGTGTTCTGCCTCTTTGTACATTAAAATTGCAAATGTGATTTGCATATTTAGTCAGCCTTCTGACTGTCTGGCTTAAAGTAGATTCCCTACAGTGTGGAAACAGGCCCTTCGGCCCAACCAATCCACACCAAAGTGAAACCCACCCAGACCCATTTCCCTCTGATTAATGCAGCTAACACTACGGGCAAGTTAGCATGGCCAATTCACCTGACCTACACATTTTTGGACTGTGGAAGGAAACCAGAGCACTCGGAGGAAACCCACGCAGACACAGGGAGACTGAGCTACCGTGCCGCCCTACTTGGTATTAATTTATTTGCTTAACAGTCAAATCAAGTGGGCACATGAATACCCAAAGTGACCACCAGGTTTTCCCCTCCCAGAGCCACTCCCACTTCCCCAAAGAAATAGGCTTTGCAGTCAATCACAATTTTTACATCTTGGGGATTCAAGTAGAAAAGAGCTATTTCCAAATTTAGGCCAAATCATATTGCTCAATCATAGTTGACATACCGGTATTTGACTTTAACAAGTATTACAGGAGCAAACTAAAATTATACATAAACTGATGTGGCGCTTCAATGAAGAGATCAATTCACTTATCTTGATTTGAGAAGCAGCAGAGATGCTCTAATTACAAAAGGTCATGTGGAACAGTAAGATGTTGCTTTGGGTGTTTCTGCTCATGAATTTGACCATAACCTAATTTTGAGTTAATTGTTTTGGTTAGACATAGTTTCATTATGTAATCTGCTGAAGGACATGCCATTGTTAGTTTTTGTGTTATGAGTAGCACTACTTATAACTGAATTACAGTTGAGGCTTTTGGAATACTTGGTTTCTATCAGATAAACCACAAATAATACAGCAATATGTTTGGAATTCAAACATTGTACAATATCACATGATTATTTTCTGAGTGTCAAAACATGATCATAATGCTTCACCTTCTTTGTTTCAGAGCAGTATAAATTAGATTTAGAAAAGCTACTACACAAATACACTGTGAAATAACCATGCAAATATTTATTGAAAGCTAACGATTTGGTCAAAAATATTAAATATTTATTTGATTCAGTCGAGGCTCTTCTATTAAGATCATGATTTGAAGGAATATCAGTGTAACTCTGTTTGCTACTCAAACTATTTTCACATATTCTTCAGCACAATATTCTCATTTCAATACAACATGGACATCACAAAAACTGTCAAAAGCGCTTTTTGAACTATTGACTTAATTCTTTTTAAAATGGTGAAAAATCTTTATTTAGCAATTCGAGTAATGTACTAAAGATTCCAAGCATATGCATGCATTTAAAATAGTTTTTGTTTTATTCATTGATGAGACGTGGGTATTGCTGGTGGGCGAGTATTTATCGCTCGTCTCTAATTGCTGGGTGTTAAATATAATGTTTATTCTTTTCACACTAAGTTAGCAAATGAAATACTGCTAACAGCATCCCCTTCAAAATGCAACAAAAAAAAATACATAAACAATTTTGACTAAATTAAGGGCAAGGCATTTAAATGATTAAACGGACAGTATAAAAAAAGTGTGATCTGTCAAAATGAGTTAAAAAGTAAATATATTGAGGAACTTATGGGAACATACGAGATTGAATTTCCACTCTTCCACACTTAAAAACAAACTGATTTTTTGGATTATATTTTGAAATATAAAGCAGGGATGTAGGATATCATTTCCAAGTTCTATTGGTTGGAGAGAACCTTACTGAAGTTTAAATGATATGTTACTTGGTTTAATTTGTTTTTTTTTCCCCGAAGCAGTTTTGGAAAGACAAATTCAATATTGAACTATTGAAGGAACACAGTAATTGGAGCCAGTAACTTTGGGAATCGTTCAAGCTTCCAACAAAAATAGGCTCAAAATTCATTGGTTTGTTATAAATGTGACTCTCCGTAGATACATGAAAGTGACGTGTAATAAAAAAAAGCTTTCTCTTTGCTTAGACTTTAGAGCTGAAATAATTTCCCTGATATTATATTTGAACGATGTAATGTGCACGGGGCTGCTGATGTTGGAGACTCACTCTCTTGACCGTCCTCGCTGCAGATTACACTTGACACTGCGCATTATGTGAACAAGCTTACATTCTGAGCTGTGCTCCCTCAGCAATGGACTTCGAAAGTAATTCGTGAAATCCGCAGAAGCGTTGGTTCCCTTCGGTCTCGGTTTAGTTTTTGTATCTTTTACCTGGCCAGTGTCAGTGCTGTGTTTGCTTTCATGCCTTTAGTAGAAATAACATCGTTCCCAAGTTGCAGACACCAACTTTCAGATTTGTTCATCAGGTGGATATTGAAAAGGACGCTGTGCAGTAGGTGTTCAGTCTAACCTGTTTTTAGATTGCCACTTAGGTGCAAGTTCAGTGTAGTTCAGATGTACATCTACATTACGGATAGTAAATTTAAGTCGTAATACTCTAGTTTGCTTTGAAGACTGCTTCACTCCTACCTAATGCAGCCAGATTGGGAAAGAGAAAATTTTGAATATCCAAGTAAATATGGTAAGTACAATGATAAAAATAATACTACAATCTGGGACTTTTTCACACAGCTTTTATATGGATACCATAAAGGAAAGACCTTTATGTATGTGGGACAACAGCTTTTGATTTTATTTGTTTCAAATAAGCATACATAGTAATCTAATCACATGGAGCCAGTGAAGAATATGTCCATTTGAAGTTTCCTGCTACCTCCATCCCATCCTATGGATTTCCCAAAGTAATAGCGTCTTAAGTTTCAGTAATTACATCAATGTTCAGAACCTAAATTCAGTGCTTCATCTGCATTAAGATGTTTCTTGCTTACAGTCTGTATATCAGGTAAGCAACTGTGCATAAAGCCACGGTTTTATTTTGTTCTTGGTTTGAAGGTAGGACGCAGAGGGTGGTGGTGGAGGTTTTTTTTATCATACTGGCAACCTGTGACCAGTCGTCCACAGGGAGAGGTACAGGGTACACTTACTTTGTCATTTATATAAATAATTTGGATGAGAATGTAGGAGCTGAAAATGTGTCGCTGGAAAAGCGCAGCAGGTCAGGCACATCCAAGGAGCAGGAGAATCGACGTTTTGGGCATGAGTTCTTCTTCAGGAATGAGGAGAGTGTGCCAAGCAGGCTAAGATAAAAGGTAGGAAGGAGGGACTTGGGGGAGAGGTGTTGGAAATGCGATAGGTGGAAGGAGGTTAAGGTGAGGGTGATAGGCCGGAGTAGGGGTGGGGGTGGAGAGGTCAGGAAGAAGTTTGCAGGTTAGGAAGGTGGTGCTGAGTTCGAGGGTTGGGACTGAGACAATGTGGGGGGAAGGGAAATGAGGAAACTGGAGAAATCTGAGTTCATCCCTTGTGGTTGGAGGATTCCTAGGCAGAAGATGAGGCAGAAGATTAGGTCAATGTGCTGAAGAGTGGCAGATGGAGTTTAATTTAGTTAAATGTGAGGTATTGCATTTTGGTAAAACAAACAAGGGTAGGATTTAAACAGTTAATGGTTAGGCCCTGGACAATGTTGTAGAATTGGGAGACTTAGGGGTTCAGGTACTTAATTCTTTGAAATTTGCATCAGAGGTAGACAGGCTGGTTAAGAAGGCACTTAGCATGCTTGCCTTCTTTGCTCAGACCATTGCTCAGGAGTTGGAACATTATGTTGATGCTGTACAGGACATTGGTGAGGCCCCTTCTGGAGAGCTATATGCACTTCTGGCTCCCCAGTAATAGGAAGGATATTATTAAATTGGAGGGAGTTCAGAAAATATTTACCAGGATGTTGCCAGGAATGAAGGGTTTGAGTTATAAAAATAGGCTGGACAGGCTGGGACTTTTTTCATTGGTATGTCAGAGGTTGGGGGTGGCCTTGTAGAGGTTTATAAAATTATGAGGGGCATAGATAAGGTGAATAGCAAAGGTCTTTCCTAGAGCGGGAGAGTTCAAAAACTAGGGGGCGTATTTTTAAAGTAAGAGGAGAAAGTTTTAAATAGGACCTGTGTAGCAAATTCTTTATCTAGAGAGTGGTTCATCTGTGGAATGAACTGCCAGCAGAAGTGGTAAATGGCGGTACAGTTATAACCTTTAAAAGACATTTGGTTAGGTGCATGAAGAGGAAAGGTTTGGGGGGAAATGGGCTAAATGAAGGCAAGTTAGAATAGTTTAGTATGGTTGGCGCCGGCTGGTTGGACTGAAGGGTCTATTTCCATACTGTATGACCCTATGACTCTATGGTGTTTATTAAACATTGCTATATGATTTAACACTAAGAAAAGCCTGTTAATTACTCTTCAAAGGCACACATGCAGATGTTAAAAGTGTCTTTAAAAGTGAAAATGTACTTGTTGCAAAAATGCAGCCATTCATTTCATACTACGGTTCCTGAGTTTATTAAACTTTCTTTTTCAAAGTTGTTGAATCCTACAGGAAATTTTAAAGGCTTATTTTGCAAATGAACATAAATTGCTATCCTATTACTTGAATATTTGCTGTTCTGGTTTAAATTGTGAGTTAATTTTAGTCTTATAATCCAAAGTATATGAACTCACTGGCTCTCAGTGGTTTCTCATACATTGTATTAAAAAGAAATGTAAACCATTGTGTATAATTAGACTTTCTGAATCTTACACACATTTCAGAAAATTTAGCCTTCTAGAAATTACAGAAGAAGAAATAAACTGATTAATTGAAACATAATGCAAGGAATTACTTTATAAACAAATAGTGGTCATTTTATAGGATTACACGGATTTTACTTGGGTGCTTTTAAGGTTTCCACATGTGTGCAATAGATAGCTGAACACTCTGAACCCAAAGGTATTATTCAGTCTCATTTTAATTTACCATAGCACAGAGAAATCTTGGTTACAATATAATCTTTATAAAACCAAAAACAAAAGAAGTGATTAATTATTCAAAGTCTGTAGTTATATAAAATATGACAAGTGAAACCAAACTTATCAATGGAGTAACCATTGGTTTGCCTTGTATTGTATATTAGAAGACTTACTGTTCCAGTCACACTTCCTTGCTTTCACATCACACTTGCAGACATAATTTTCTGCCAGTGTCTATGTTACACCACACTTCAGATGTGCCAAAAAAATTAAGTTATAGTATTCTATGACACACCTTATGCTGTTTATGTTTTAGATTGTAGTGCAACATTGCTATCAGTTTCCATAATGGTTAACATTACATGTCCACCTTATTTTTTTAAACCTTTCTGATGAATAACTTTGAGTTCAAAGTTTAATCACAATTTCTGAATCAGATACATATTATAGCTTATTTGAATTATTGCTCTTACAATGTTGCTATGACCAGGGTTTACAAGCACTTACGCTTAATCAGGTATTAACTGCATTCTATGTACTTGATTGAAGACAAAACAATGATGTTTAAAATATTATGTTTGTTTTACAAGTCTATTTATACTCATTAGAACAATTATAAATTGAACTGAAGTTGACTAAATAACAAAACATGACAGCAAAGGACCGATACAACTATGTTTTACAGCTTTAAACTAAAAAAAAGTTTGGGGGAAATACAGAGAGCCAATCAGAATCTAAAATGAGAAAAGAGTAAATGGTTCATCTAGAGAAAACCAAATCTCCACAATTTTCTGGACATGATTTTATGTCTAATGCTTGAAGCTTCAATTCATCTTTGATATTTCCAACAATACTGCAGTGTCACATTTGCATTGTATTAGGTTTTAAGTTGAGAAATATAAGGTACTAAATGGCCAGTAAGGTCATGTGCATTTATTTGATCATAAAGCAGCCAGATAGATAGATTGATCAACAAACAACTGCAGAGACTGCAGATCTGAAAAACCCAAGAACAGAAATTGATGAAGACACTTAGCAGGCCTGGCAGTATCAGTGGAGAAGAAAACAGAGTTAACATTCCAATGCCAATGAATCTTCTTCAGATTCACCTGAAGAAGGGTCACTGGACTCAAAACATTAACTCTGTTTTCTCTTCACAGATGCTGCCAGAACTGCTGATTTTCCTCAGCAATTTCCCTTTTTGTATGTTTCTAATTGACAGGTTGATCAGGTATTGAAATATTAGGTAAGATTGTCAATGACAAGTCAGTGAGAATTGTTTGTCTGAATATGTAAACTTGTTTGTAATAGGAAATATTAGAAATAATACAAGAAAACAATATGAATTAGTTCTAAACATCATGAGATGTATTTCGATTTTATACAAGCATTAGATATATTTTGTACTAAACTAACATGTCTATCAATTTATTTTTTTGCCATATTCATATACATATTAACCAAAGTAACTCAGGAATATGTAACAACTTCATAATGATAAATTAACTAACTTTAAATTTTGCTTTAATGCAATTCCATCAAATAAGTTCTGATTTTTAAGCTAATTGCTAATATTTTTCAAAAAAAAGTATTTATTTCTCTGAATTTCCTTATTCTACATTAATTTATACTTTCTGAAATTAAAAGTGTGGATTTCAGAAGCCGAAACAAATCTTAAACATTATCTTTTTCTCATAAAATTTGTCTCTTGCACTTGTTAAAGCTCGTGACATTTTATCAAAAACCAGCAGCTATTAAAATGTTTCTAAAAGGGATTTATTGCATATTTGCTTGTAATCTTTTGAAGTAACAATATGCAGAAGTATACAAAGTAAAACTTGAGAGTTTTCTTTGTATAAACATCTGCTGGTTATCTTTGATATAATAGTTTACATTTTGCAGCAGAAAATTGAAGGTAATGAAATTGTTATATTTCCAATATCTAATTTTTAATTTCCACACTTTGTATCCAAACTCTCTGATAATACTAAAATGCATAAACCACTGTACGTGCGTGAACAGCACAATATATGATTTTTAAAACACAGTTTCTTCCTGCTAACAAAATAACCTTCATGATTAAATCTTACATTTATTCCACTTACTATTCGTGCCAGTCTTTTCACTTAGATTCTGAACAGAAATTTTGTTTCCATAGTTGTAAGTCTGAAAAAACGTATACCATATTATTAACCACATTTAGAATAAGTATGTCAAACTAACTTGTGTAATTTTAGGAAAACTATGTATATTAAACTTGCATTAAGTAGTGTGATAATTATGTCCTTAACCCTACATTAAATATGTTTATAACGTACTCTTAACTACGTATATAATGCAATGTATGTAAGCAATTTTAACATAAATGTTTCACTTAATCAATTTCCGATGAGAAATTGTTTCAAATGTCTTATTGAAACTATTTCAAATAAAATGTCTGATGAGAATTTGTCAGAATTATATTAAATGATGTATATGTTCTGTTCACACAACAAAAATGATTTGCATATCTGTCGTTTTAAAGGCAAAAAGATAAAAATGACCAGACACAAGTAGGTGGTAGAGGAGCTAGCCAAAAGCATGATTGAAGTGTTTAATATAGCGAAGCATTTGAAAGAGTATGGACATGTACAAGAACTGAGATTTTTGGGAATTGAGTTTTTGAATGCTGGATTTATTGCATGAATATTGTTAACAGGCTAGACTAAATTGAGAACCTGGAGCTTGAAGGGATCATCAGATTTAGAATATTTTTCAAGGTTAAAATCCAGCTTCATGGTCATGGCTGTCTTTGTTTATTTATTCATGTAAGGTGAGTGTTGTTGGCAACATCAGCATTTAGTGCCTATGCCTGATTGGCCCTGAGAAGACCAAATGAGAACTCAATGAAGGTAATTTTGGACTGGAGCAATACTAATACCAAAGGAAGCAAGCATCAGGAGAGATATAGGATGGTATCTTCCCATTTCTTAGCTAAATCCAAGTGCTGGAGAGATTGCCGATGCCTTGTCAAAATGTGAAGGCCTAATGGATCTTCCAGCAATCAAGCAGCTGATTGGTTTCTGGTGAGTTCTCCACTCATATTAGAGCAGGATGACTGCCAAACACTTCCAGCCAATCAGGGGCTGATGTTGTAAGATGAATTCCCACCACAGCACACTATCACGTGTGATCCAGCTGGTAGATTTGCAGCCACTAATCTCTTTCCTGGTCGAGATCTACAGAGTCTACTTGATCTAGTGTAGTCAGGTATTCTAACAAGCAGAGGCCGTTGTCTTAAATGAAGTACAGTTTTAAAGTGAAAAGAAAGTTTAGGGGAAAAGGTTTTTTACACAGAGGGAGGGAGTAATTTGGAATGCATTGTCTGGGAGGGTAGTAGAGACACTTGAAATATCATAACATTCAAGATTATGAGCCAGGTGCTAGCAAGTGTGATTAGTATAGATAGTTTGGCATAGACTCAATGGCTGAAGGGCCTCTTCTGTGCCGCGTAACTCTATGTCGAGACCCATATGTGGGTCAGTAGAGAGTGCAGCACCGGAGCAGTCAAACTCACAAGAGGTACACCCTGTGGACTGAGTTCCACCAGTAATCAGCTAAGTTGTAGTTTTGGAGAGTTTCACTGGCAATGTTATTCCGTGAGCTTCAGCGAGTTTTTTCATGGTGTTCTCCACAGCTCACCTCATTAGTTATGCAGCACACCTCTGTGATGTTTTGCTCACACTATTCTCCCCTTCACCAGAGCCAGAAGTCCCTGCTGCTGCTAGAAACTGCCAGGATTCCTGATGCCTGTTCCATTATTAAAGCCCAGCCATGCTGCGGGTCAAGTGCTGCCAGCCTTCATCATCCACACAGAGGGAGGGGAACCAAAACAAAATGATTGTGAGAGCATGTTGGTGGCACAGCTCGCACTTCATTGCAAGTACAAGTTCAATGTGGGACCCTCACATTTACTGGAAACCTAATAAATAGTTGAAGATGTTCACTTTTATTCAGTTTTGTGTGACACTGCAGTCCTCTATCATGGTGAAGGTGATGTGTCTCCTACTCATTGTCCCCATCTTCCTCCTTGGAAGACTGCTAATGCTTTCCCAGCTCTTCAGCATCCATCACTTCCCCTCTTTGTCTGCTCCAGTTGTATAGAGCACAATGTGCTAAAATTATTGGTAGACTCTGTCTAGACTAGATAGCAAGGCCCCTCAAGCCAATCCAGGCACTGAAATTTCACCTTCATCAGGCCTAGCATCCTCCCAATAATTAACTTACGTTGAAGAATGGATTACATTGTGTCCACACTCATCCTCAGTCAGGAGGTTGTATAAAGGAGACACCAGCTTTGTAGGGAGCCCTTGTCTCCCAGTAACCATCCTTCTGAGGCATTCAGTCCTTGAAGCAAAGCAGGAACATGGGAGTTTGGAAGGATATGGGCATCATGGCATTCCTCTGGATACCTGGCACAAAGGTCTAAGAAGTGGTACCAATGATCACAGATGACTGGTCCATTGCTAGAATGGAATCCTTCAACAAAAAAAATGCCTGTAGCATTATGATATGACGCTCTCATTGAAATGTGCGTCCAGTGTATTTCATCTTGCACCTGGAGAAAGACAGCCATTGGAAAAGTCTACTGCTTGGGCCACACTACAGTGAAGTGTGTGATCAGGTACTATGGAATTAGCCTTAATACATCTATGGGTTGGTGAATGTGAGATCCCACACAGGGCCCCATTCGATCCTTGGAACCAACTAGGTGCAGGATAATGTAATTCAGTTGTCACCTAGATGGCCAGTTAACCCTTCAGGTGACAATCCTAGTGGAACCTCAGCTTGAATTTCTTCATGTGGAGGCTCCAGCAGCTGTGGGAGTTTACTGCTGGTCCTGGGCTTGCTGCTGCATCTGTCCCTCCTGAAGTTCTCTGTGCCTTTGTAGCACTGCAGCCACAGAGACTATAACTCTTGCTGTGGCTGGATCCATTGCTTATAGCCAAGGGGAGTGTCAGAAATAGAACAGGTCCTTTGTAATGTAAACCATCACATTCACATCACTGACAAATGACAGTTTAGCATAGCTGTCAAAGCAGTGGGGCAAAGAGAATTACAACAAGAAGGGCCATTGAATGGACCTTTGACATATTAGACTTTATTCTAATGGATGCAACACAAGGTATGCGACCCAAATGGAGTAATACAAGATTGTAAGTGCAATAGGGTTATCAAAACTTTGTTCCCCACACCATCCCTCCGCATTAGCCATGAAGGGCAGTGTTGTGTCTAAAAGCACAATGGCTAATGATTACTTTCCAAGGTGAAAGGGAATTAGTTCTGTGTCTTTGAACAGCCTATCAAAATTTGGGTGGCTTTTGTAAATTACAGCTCACTGGTGACACCCTTAAGATTGCCTGTGATTATTTCAGCTTCACAGAGATGACTGTGATCAACCTGGAATGACCAGTGACCTGGTCGAAATTTGTTTGTGACCAGGATTTGTACCCCATTTAGTTTGACATTGAATGCATTCCACATGCAGCATGTTATGATTACTTGTGCAGTGAAAGAACCTGATTTAATGGAGATATCCTTCGAAGGACTTCACATCACTCACAAGTCACAAGAGTGGCATGATGGTGAGCAATGCTACCTCACAGCTCCAGGTTTGATTCTACCCTCAGGCAACTGTCTGTGTGGAGTTTGCACATTCTCCCCATGTATGCATGGGTTTCCTCTTGGTGCTCCAGTTTCCTCCTACAGTCCAAAGCTGTTCAGGTTGGGTGAATTGGTCATGCTAAATTGCCCATCGTGTCCAGGGATGTGCAAGATTAGCTATAAGAAATGTGGGGTGGTGGCTGTGTGTGGCTGAGATGCTCCTCAGGGGGCCATGGTGCACTCAATGGACTGAGTGGCCTGCTTCCACATGGTAGGGATTCGATGATTCAAAGTTGAATCTGTGTCCTCCAGTAGAAAAGCAACATGGACTCTGTACTCCAGATGTAATGTCAGTCCCCTTCCATTTTCATTGTGTGTATACCTGACAATTGAAGGTAGTGCAGTTTGCACAGCAATGTGGTCTGCAAGCTCAGCCTGGTAATCAAGGTAGGCATCCTTGCAAGAGGATTCGCAGTAAGGTTAAGTTCTCTCCTCTCTCCACAAGAATCTCAGCGAATCTCTCTCTCTCACTGCAACCCCCTGGTCAACTCCTCTGCCCTGAAGCTCTTCAACTATGTACTGAACCACCCTGGAGGCTCCCTGCCTTCATTCCTGATGAAGGACTTTTTGCCCAAAGCGACGATTTTCCCGCTCCTCGGATGCTGCCTGACCTGCTGTGCTTTTCCAGCATCACTCTAATCTATGCACCGTACCTGTGGCCTACTCCCCAGACCCTGACCACTGCAAGAGGCTAGCTGACTGTGTTCAAGCCCCTGGACTGAGATCAGGCACTCCTGTTGTCAGGGACCCCCCTGATTGAAGGCTGTCTCCCTTGGCCTGAATGAGGGCTACACCCCTTAGAATTTGAGACATGGCCGTTTGGTTGAGGCAATGTGCAGTGTGTTTGCTGGCACATGGTGTTAATATGGTGCCACACACAAGCATGCCCCCTTTGATTGTTCACTCCTGACAGCCTTGTCAAGCTGCTTGGCATTGTCTGCACTGAAAGGCAAGGTTGTGTGCTGAGAGCCTGGAATTTCTGAATGTAGTCGCAAATTGCAAAAAAAAGATCCTGTGAACATCCCTGGAATCCACATTGGGTCCGTCATTCCGCCACCTGTTCTATTATCTAATGTCAATCTCCTGCCTTTTCCCCATATCTCTGCACACCAAATAATCTTCCAATTCATTCACTAGCAAGATTCTCATCACGCTTCCAAAGCTTAGTTGCAAAATTGGACATTTTATTCCTGACGTTGAGAATCTCTTTCTTTTCTGAACTCACCTAACTCTCCCAAGCAACTTGCCATTGCTCACATTGTTCACGAGCTGGGAAAATTCTGTGGACCAATCAAATGAAGAAGAAATCATAGAAACCATAGAAATGGTACAGCACAGAAGGGGAACATTCAACCCATCTTGTCCATGCTGAGCCAAAGACACCCCGATGCCTTTTCTAATCCCATCTTCCTGTACACAGCACATAGCCCTGCAGCTTATATCACTTAAGGTGCAGATCCAGCTACATTTTAAAAACATTTAGGGTCTGTGCCTCCACCACCAACTCAGGCAGCGGATTCCACTCTCTGCGTAAAAATGTTTTTCTTCACATCCCCTCCAATCCTTCTGCCACTCAGCTTGAATATATGACCCCTGCTTTTGAACTCTCTGCCAAGGGAAACAGGTTCCTCCTGTCTACTCTATCCCTATCCCTCTAATTTTCAGACCTCATTCGTGTCACCCGTCCACTTTTTCAGTTCCTTGGAAAACAACCCCAACCTCACCAATCTCTCCTTCTAGCTACAATTCCCCGGCCCTGGCAACATTCAAGTAGATCTTCTCTACACTCACTCCAGAGCAATTATGTCCTTCCTGTAATGTGGTGACCAGAACTGCACACAATACTCCAATTGTGGCTTCACCAGTGTCTTGTACAGTTTTATCATTATGTCCCTGTTTTTGTATTCTATACTTCTACCAAAGAAGGAGAGCATTCTATATGCCTTATTTTTAAGAGGATGATAAAGATGTTGTCATGTATTTGATGTTGTGATAAAAGTCTACAGGGTGAAACTTCTTCTGAGTTTCATGCACACCACACACTCCTGCTTCAAATGCACCTGGAGTTTCTGTTGGGCCCATTTGTTTAGCAAATAGAGTGTAAACACATTAAGTGCACTAATAGTGGAATGCTGAGCCGAAATAGGAAACAATAATATATGTTGGTGACTCCCACAGTCCAATAGTGAATTAAGGAATAATGGCTCCATCTCAAACTCAAATAGTTTATGTGATTTGGCATAGTAAATCAGGACTTAATTTGCAAAGAGAAAGAAAAATTCATTAATGTTATGATTTATCATATCTCTCAGAAATATCTCCCATATGAAGAATTGCTATGACTCCTATGTAGGTGAATGCAGCATCTGCCTTGCAATGACTGAGTGAGTAGTTAATTTGTTTTTATTCCAAAACAAAATATGGTGAGGCTGGAGATCTCAAAGTTAAAGCTGAAAGTGCTGAATGTAAATGAGATCTAGTTGCATCTGTGAAGAGAGATGTAGATGTTTCAGGTTGATGGCTTTTCAATCTGAAACCTTAACTCTTGTTTCTCTCCAGATGCTGACAGACCTGTATAACCAGCCTAAACCCAAAGTAAGGCACGATTTAATTTTTGCTGATTAGGCACTTTACTAAAATGTGCTGATAAATGGGAGGGTGGAGGAGGATCAAGGCTACTTGGGCAATACTGTATCCCAATAGGGCTTCTTACAACAACACTGAATTTACCCACATACCACATGAATTATGTGCTGTCCTACAAGGCTCTCACCCTTTGACTGTATCAGCAACAGAGGGCACTAGTGAGCACAGTCCTGGCATTCTTAGGAATTTCAGGGTCAATGTGTTGATATTTCAGGATAATATATTAAAATTGCATAACAAATGGAACTTGTTCATCTTGTCCGTTGTCAATTAATATCACAGTCAGCTGCTGATGCCAGTGACTAGAGACAGTCCCAACAAGCAAGCGGTTATAAACAGTTTCATTACTTTCATTGTTGTGGCAAAAGCTACTATTGCTCCAAAAGCAGTCTGCATTGAGTTACTGCTAGTGTCAGATGTGGTGCTGGGATCTCGGTCCTCTGATGCTGTAACACCTGCAATGATAGCAGCAGCAGAAACCTCTTTACGTTGCTTGTCCCCAGAACGGTTACTAGCAGAAAAACCAGCAAAGTAGAGCAACACACATAATTCTGTAAATTACCTTCTGAATTATTTACTTTTGTTGAGCATTTTATGATGCTTGACATGCACAAACCATTTCTAATCACAGCACATGAAAAGCATTAACCTGGACGATGATGATGCTCACACTGGCAGAAGTAAAGGCAGGTTTCCTTCCATATGTTTCAGCGCAAAAAAAAACTGTGTCAATTGATTTAACATGAAAGGAAACATCTGTTTAGCTTCTAGATTCCTCCAGGGATTCCCCGGTCCAGCCCTCATAAATACATGGTCTTCTCAAGATCACTTTATTAATCAGAAAGCTGAAGTGGCTTATCTGATGAGTCTGAATTTCCACATGGTGTATGTTTACAATATCTCTGTATTGACTCTTGAACGATGAGCTGTCACCTACTTAGATCACATTGTTTCCATTCACTGTTTTGTTTGAACCCCCACATAAGATGCATACTGTAGATATGAAACACGGGAGAAAAGATTAAGCGTCCCATTATGGAATAAACATATAGACAACAATTTAACATAATAGTCCAGTTTTTGACACAA
The DNA here is from genome assembly GCF_004010195.1 of Chiloscyllium plagiosum. NCBI lineage: Eukaryota > Metazoa > Chordata > Chondrichthyes > Orectolobiformes > Hemiscylliidae > Chiloscyllium > Chiloscyllium plagiosum. The sequence continues at coordinate 49,742,353 of NC_057721.1, forward strand.
TCATCAATAACATTTTACTTAGGTACTGTAGGACAAGCATAGACCCCCCCACTGTAAATCTGTACAAGTGTGCTTCTTTTAGCCCTTTTGTACTGATATCATGAAGTTAATATAATTTATATGTACAGATTTGGTATTTTTTAAAATTTAGATGAGATGGGAATACTAGGAAATCTTTAACAAAGTTAGATAACACGGCTTCTGATATTTTGTCCATTAGTGCAGGTATCCAGCGATCCATATTATCCACACCCTTTCAGCACCAATATGCTCTACTCCAACACTTACCCATCTGCTGAAGCTACTGTGGCAACTCACCAAGCAACCTCAACCACCAAACAATACAAAAGCAGGAAATCTGTATGGACACTACCACATGCCTGTACCATCCTGACCTGGACATATTGCTGTTCCTTTATTGTCACTGAGCTAGTTCTATAATTATAATAGTATGAGTTTCTTCAGAAGCATCATACCCACATTAGATTAGATTACTTACAGTGTGGAAACAGGCCCTTCGGCCCAACAAGTCCACACTGACCCACCGAAGCACAACCCACCCAGACCCCATTCTCCTACATTTACCCCTACACTTAACACTACGGGCAATTTAGCTCGGCCAGTTCACCTAACCTGCACATTTTTGGACTGTGGGAGGAAACCAGAGCACCTGGAGGAAACCCATGCAGACACGGAGAGAATGTGCAAACTCCACACAGTCAGTCGCCTGAGGTGGGAATTGAACCCAGGTCTCTGGCGCTGTGAGGCAGCAGTGCTAACCACTGTGCCTCCGTGCCACCCACAAGGTCATGTGTTCAGTGATACTGCTTGGAAGTAGACATGTTGCAGTGATTGGCACAGTAAGGCCTGATTGGCCATCTAGATGCCACCAATCGTATGCAAAGTCACATTGCCCTTATCTGGTGCCAACAAACACTTTTTCTGCAGAGAGATGAGCGCACAGCTATGCCATCTGCTATTAAGGCATGTCTAATTACTAAACCACAGAGGACTATTACCATCATTGGTAGCCTGTTCACTACATCACTTGCGCTTGTTTCGAGCCCCTCTATGGGAAATTGAAATGTTGATTTACTAGGATAGTGTTATGGAATAGCAAGGAGGGCACCTTTCCTACAGCTAGGTCACAAAATACAATTGTGTGTTCTTGACTACAGATTTGAGACATCTGTTTCAGCCGTTTATTTGTGATTATGCAGCTATTAATTTTTAGAACCTCTTACGATGGTGTATTATATGACAAAGCTGTACAAACTCTAGAAAATCTTAACAAGGTTTCCATAGCTGCTCTGCCAAATGTGACATCTGCTGAAGTAACCAGAAATATAATGATTCAATCAAAAGTTTAAAAATACTTAGTCATTACTCCACACGCAAAACTGTGTAAACATGGAACATATTGCTCATTAAACCCTTTACAAATTAAAAGTCATTTTTAATTTTCTTGACATACAAATTAACTACCAAGTCAAAATTCTATAAGTCTCTGCTTCTGATGAGTTCTAAATAGATTGACAAGTTGACAGATTGACATTTATCTTTGTCATATACTTTAAAAACATTTGGGCAGTGAGATTTCTTGTATTGTCAGCAGAGTCCAATGTTAGAACAGTACTCAGGGTTTTGATTTAACATCATTAATCTATTTTCAAGAAGTTGTAATAACTTTGTTAAAATAATAGCTGAAAAAGTGTTGCTGGAAAAGCGCAGCAGGTCAGGCAGCATCCAAGGAACAAGAGAATCGACGTTTCGGGCATAAGCCCTTCTTCGGCTTATGTCTGAAATGTCGATTCTCCTGTTCCTTGGATGCTGCCTGACCTGCTGCGCTTTTCCAGCAACACATTTTCAGCTCTGATCTCCAGCATCTGCAGCCCTACTTTCTCTCAACTTGTTAAAATAATACACAGCAATTTAATTAATAAGCTTCTGCATTCACATAATGCCTTTGACATTTTCTGGATGTAGCTATTATGAATGATTTTAAGATAAGCAATTTCCTCTGGTAACCAACGGTCAGGGACTTCAAATGGGAAATTGAAATGTTGATTCAAAAAGGGGCAACAGTTTGGGAGAAATGTAAGAAGGAATATTTTTCATGAGAAAAGCTGTTAAGATCTGGATCACAGTGCTAAAGTAGAGGTTTTTATTTAATTGTACAGCATCAAACCTTCATCAACCGATCAAAACAAAACATTCAAAATCACATATAATTCAAATATTTTTAGTCGTCTAAAGCCAGTGTTCCTGATAAAATAATTTGGCAAGTATTGTAACAAAGTAGCTCACAAAACGTTTTGCCGTAGTGTATTGAGCATATTGTACCACTGAATCATTTTCAAACTGGCTTCAGTTACAAGGTCAAAGGCCTGAATGTAAAAGTAGCTGTTGAACCATCCAATCCCTCAGCAAAGAAAGAGGCAATTCAGTATATCAGGCCTACATCAGCACTTTGAAAGGGTTTTTCAACTTAGTCCCAAACTCAGCCATTTTCCCTGTAACACTGCTAATGAATCATCTTCAATTACATGCTCATTTGAATGATTCCACAAAAACTGATTCCATCACCCTTCCAGGCAGTGTGATCCAGATCATAACAGCTTTTCTCATGAAAAATAGTCCTTCTTACATTTCTCCCGAACTGTTGCCCCTTTTTGAAGTCCCTGACCGTTGGTTACCAGAGGAAATTGTTTATCTTAAAATCATTCATAATAGCTACATTAGATTTCCACTTAATCTCCTCTGCTCCAAGTACTGCAAATCCCACTTGCTCCAGTCTCTCTTAGAAACGGAACATCATCATCATTTGTATTATCCTGGTTAGCTGCTTTTGTACCCTCTCTAAAGCCTTGATATCCATTCTGAATTGGATTGTACACAATACTCCAGCTGAGGTTTGTAAAGTTGAGAGAGTTGTAAAGAAGAATTCCTTCTCTTGGAATGTGGCTAGTGTTTAGAATGCTCTCTTTTTGAGAGCAGTGGAGGTTGGGTCATATTGAATTGAGAGTTGGTTTGACGTATGAGGGCATTAAGGGCTGTGGAGAATATGCAGGAAAGTGGAGTTAAGGCCATTTATTGCCTGGCACGAGCAGGTTTGAGCAACAGTCTGCTCCTGAACAATTTGTTACATTGTATTCTTTTGTCATTCTCTCTTTGCATGTCTTCTACCCCTTTCAATGTTCCCCTGCACTTCCCCTGCTATCATGGCAGATGGTAGCATTTGAATTCAATAAAGAACTGGAATTAAGAGTCTCAGGGTGACCATGAATCCCTTGTCAATTGTTGGAAAAAACCCATCTGGCTCACAAATGTTCTTTAGGGAAGGAAACTGCCAATGTACCTGGTCTGGCCCAGGATGTGACTGCAGACCCACAGCAATGTAGTTAACTCTGAGCAATTAGGAATGAACAATAAATGTTGGCCTAGCCAGTAATGTCCTCACCCCATGCATTCTGTAAAAAAAAAGGCTATGTATTCTGCCTGGATTTGATTATACTCTCTGCCTGACTTTTGGCATAAGCCACCTTTTATGGTTGTGGTTCTCTTTCTCTGTCAAGAAGAAAGTTCAAACTTTGGATGACCCATCTTCTTCCTGAAGTGAATGCCCCTGGCTGGTACCCAAACTATCTCCTGCTGTCATTCTCATTTACAGCTGAACTTCTTTTTGATTCAGGTTGTACTAGATTTATCTGAAGTTATTGGAACGGGCTTTGACTGGTTCGATATTTTGGTTTGGATTTTCTTGTCCCTTTCTGTAAGCACATTAAAGCTGATGATATGTTGATCATTGTTACCATGTTTCAGTCTGGCTCAAATAGCTTGCAGTTGTCTGACTTCACTTTCGAAAGCTAGATTTCAGTTGGTCCCCTTTCTCATTGGACTGGAAAATAACTGATTGAGAAAGTTCCTTTGTGTAGGTTTTAAGATTCCTTCATCCTCCTTGCACTTCTTTTTGAGTATTTTTTAAGTATACTGTTTAAGTATTTAATGTTTACCAGTTATACACGGTAAATTTGAGCTTTTAATTAGTTAAAGAATGCGTCACTGCCAGGGCCCGTTCTTAATATGTAATTTATGACTTATGATTATTAAGAATATTATATCGATTTTTTTTCAGTCAATTACTTCAGCATTTATGACGATACCAACAATAATTTATTTCCCTCTTCTTTCATCTCTCCATACTACATTTGGCTGAAGATGTCAGCAACTATCATGTCTATGTGAAATTTTTAAAAAGCGATGATTAGAAGTGAACAGAATGGCAAGGGTGTTAATGTTGACTAGATTTCACCACATTTGATTTTTCATAAAGGATTTTAATGGCAGATTGCATTTTTAAGTTTACTGAGTACGCTCAATTGAATCTAGATCCCTGTAGATCGTAGGACATGTCAGTTAAGAAGACTTACGGGATACTAGCTTTATTAGCTGAGGCAGGGAAGTTATGCAGGAGTTGTATAAAACACTGGTTCACCCATAACTGGAGTGTATATGCTTTCTGGTTATCACATTATAGGAAAGATTTTAAAGTGAGAGGAGAGAGATTTTAAAAAGATATAAGAGGCAAATGTTTCACACAGAGGGTGGTTCATGTGTGGAATGAACTTCCTGAGAAAGTGGTGGATGCGGGTACAATTACAATGTTTAAAAGACATTTCAATAGATACATGAATAGGAAAGGTTTGGAGCGATGTGGGCCAGGAGCAGGCAGATGGGATTAGTTTAGTTTGGGATTATGTTCGGCATGGACTGATTGGACCGAAGGGTCTGTTTCTGTGCTGTATGACTCTATGTGAGTGCACTAGAGAATGTGTGGAGGAGATTTACACATTGCTGCTGGGGCTGGAGAGTCTGAGCTAAGAGGAAAGATTGGATAGGCTGGGGTTGTTTTCCCCAGAGCAACGAAGGTCTAGAGGAGACCCGATAGAGGTGTATGAGATTATGAATGGCAGAAGTAGAGTTGATGACTTTTTCATTACGCACAAGCATAAAATTAGTGGGAAAGTATTTAAGGTAAAAGGTAGAAGGTGAGAAGGAGAGTTGAGGAGAAATATTTCAACCAGAGCGTGATGGGAATCTAGAATTCACTGTCTGAAAGGGTAATTGAGTCAGAAACTGTCATAACATTTAAACTATATTTGGATAGTCACTTGCATTGCCATAGGCTCTGGGGACATAGGCCAGAAACTGGACAATGGGATTAGTATAGTCTGATCTTTGACTGGTACAGACAGGATGGAACGAATGGCCTTAATCTATGCTGTAAGTATCTGTGAATTGATTTCCATTACTATTTGGCTTTGAATAAAATGTAAGTGGTAAAGAATATTTGGCCTTGTACAGTGGAACGCTGATTCATATTTCAAAATTTCCATGAACCAAAAACGTAAGCAAATGGACGTCTTCACATAGAAAATAAGGGCAAGCAGAACTTCCGGGTCGTACGGACGCCTCAATGCACACCTGCACCCCAACATATCCTGGTGCCATTAACACAGATGCAGTACCAGCCGTGGTTTTTGTAAATGGCTTTATCCTTTTAAACATTTATTTACGAAGAATTTGTGCTGAAGTATTAACAGGTATGTTTGACAGGAAAATATTATACATTATTCTGTTGAATGCTGTGCAAAATGTTTAAAATGGCAGTTATTTGGGTGCTGTAAAATGGTTTCGAAATCGAAAATTAAAACGTGCAATTGTAATGTTTCTTGGAAACCTATATTCCCAATGCTTATTACTATACTTTAAAATATGAAAGAAGTATATTTTTGTGTGCAAACAAATTAAAATACATATTGTAGACGAAACAATGTAATTTAACAGGAATTTACGATACTTGACTAACAGGAAACAGCACAGTGGGTGTTGACTGAAAATGGTTTAGGTTTTTAGTTTCCACTCAGCTTAACAAAAATATTCACTTGTTGTCTATTGATTTCAAAAATGCTCATGAATAAGATGCAGGCTCCATGTGCTCTGTCACAACTACTTTGAGCAATGGATTGTGAATAGTTGCGGTATTTCTAAGTTTAAGATTGAAGGATTGTGCAGCCAAATTAAAGCCAGCAGTTGTTATATAGAAAAATCTTGTAAAAGATATTGTTCAGTCTTCTCAGGTAAGTAATTTTTTTAAAAAATTCTTAATCAACAAGTATTTGTTTTAGGACATGGTGACATTACTAAATTATATCCCAGATGTAGGGTAGTTTAGGTATTGTTGAATATCTTTTGTGTTATAATTTATCAAGTTAGCCTTTTATCAGAAATGATACATCTTTAGAAAGAATTCAGCTACAGGAAATACGTGAATGTAATTTCTTCTTTTTCAGAAAATTGACAAAATTTCAAATTAGCCCATTAGGAGCTCCTTGCTCTATAAAACAAAGACTGGGGTTCAAAGCCCAGTTCTGGATTTGTTTAAATTGATGAATTTAAGATGTCAGCGATTTTTATAAACCGTTGACAAAATCACCGAGGAAATGGAAAGGAGACCATATCAGAAAGAAGTAAATTCTAGTCAATTCCACTATCTCCATTCACAAAGATGCTGAGCATGGGATGGACAACATCAGGTTTTTAAATGATGTGAAATGAAGTAGCCAGAAGTCACTTGAAAATATCAGCTGAGACTCAGTTGGTAGCACTTTTGCAGAATGTCAGAATGTTGTGGATTCAAGTCCACCTCCACCCAAGACCACGAAAGTCAAGGCTGTTACTCTGCTTCAATACTGAGGAAGTTTCACTTTATTAAAGGTGCCATGTTTTGGCTGAAATGTTAAACTGAAATTTTGTTTGCCTCTTGGGTGGATGCAAAGGATATTATGACACTGTTTTGAAAGGGAACAGGAAGTGTATCCTGGGTGTCCTAGCAAATATTAACTCACAATCAATATCACAAATATCACCTTCATGTGCTCAACTTGACTATTGTGTTTCTTACATTCCAATAGTGACTGCGTGCTTTAGGACACCCTTGGTCGCTCATGAAAGCACTACATACATACAGGTCATTATTTCTATATCAAGAAATCCAGATAAAAAATAGAATTTTCTTTAGTGAATGCAATGTTTAAACTTGGACTGGCAACGTACTTATTTAGGGGAGAAAGTGAGGTCTGCAGATGCTGGAGATCAGAGCTGAAAATGTGTTGCTGGAAAAGCGCAGCAGGTCAGGCAGCATCCAGGGAACAGGAAAATCGACGTTTCGGGCATAAGCCCTTCTTCATTCCTGAAGAAGGGCTTATGCCCGAAACGTCGATTCTCCTGTTCCCTGGATGCTGCCTGACCTGCTGCGCTTTTCCAGCAACACACTTTCAGCAACGTACTTATTTAAACCACCAGTTACTTTTAGCTTGATGACAAATTCAGAATTCTCATGCCAATTCTTTCTTTAAAAATGTGAGCAGACCTGGGCAGTGGTGGAGAAGTGCATGATAGAAATCTAAAATAGACAAATATCCAGTGCTCAGAATTTTGCCTGTGGTTGGGTAAAGGCAGAATTTGGTTGAATTTCTGGTGAGGGATTGTAATTTAGTTGCACTGACTTTTCTCTCAATCCACTGGATGGACAGTTCTGACAAGAGAGAACATGTTCTGTCTGCCCCACTCAACACCAAGTCAAGAAGAGTTGCAGCTCTCCCACTCTGGGCTTAGTGAAGGCGCAAAGATCGCAAAGCTCAATGGTAACTGATGACTGGGTTATCGAAAGGCCCTGAGAATCCAGAGAATAAATACCAAAATATTTTGATTCTGTCCACCCGGATTCTGTGATTCTTCCTCTTGGGGCAACAGGGAACTACAGCCACCTCATCCAGCTGCATCATAGTGATGAATGACCCTAAAAGACTCTATTCTTGGCTTTGGAGCTGGGGCACTGCAGAGCCATGGTGATGAACAGAATTTCTATTCTACTACACTTCTGGCAGTGTCATTAGTCCAGGCTCCAGATTCCAGATCTTCTGTTTAAAAAGGTTTCCGTGGGAAACCAAAGGACAGCGTCCCATTTGGGATGACTGCAGTTGAATTTGTGAAGATGGATCGGTTTTGTATCTTCTTTTCACTGCAGACAGTGTTTTCCTGACAAGAACCTAACATAAGATGGTACAGAAACTCTTGATACCATATGATAGTCCCATTTTTTTGTGGGCTAATTGAAATGTTATCAATAGTGATGAAGTAAAATTGTTGACACAGCAACACAATCCATCCACCAAATTATTTATTTTCTATCAGCTGAATGCCTAGGTTCAAATTTGTTTTGAAAAACTACAAATGTACGTTTAAGTGAAAAAAAAAGAACAATATCTTGTTCTTTACTTGCTGGTTATTTTAATATTGAGTGTTTTAATTTGATTGGGCATTGAGGATGCTGTTTTTGGGGTTTTTTCTTGTCAGTTTTCCATAGTGTCTCAACTATAGTTGTGTAAATAAATATTCTATTTCCTCTGTAGAAAATAACTGAGCAACAGATTACAAATTTAAAAATACAAGTCAAATTAATATATACTCCTGTAATATCAATAGTTGTTTGTTTGATATAAAGACATTTTATTTGGCTTCAACTTATTCTCAACCACTGTAATACTGTTAAGAAAACAGTAAAATAGTAGCCTTTTTATGATTGTGTTTGCTGCAGTTTTCAATTATGTGCACCATGACTCTAAGTGAGAGTCAGATTTGTAACCGAATATGAATTATGTCCATTTTTAAACTTGGTCACCACAACGCCATTGTTGAGGGTCAAGATGTATGCACTGCTGTAAAAGCAGATGCGTGGAATGGTTGCTTTGCAAACTAGGTGGGTGCCTCAGTCTTTCAACCAGCTCTGCACTTAGGTGGTAGATGAAACTATGATAAGATGCAGAGCACCATTACTGCACAGGAAATCCACAAGCTTAGAGGTAGTTCCGCTCATATAAACTTGCCGCAATGAGATGCTTTTGAAAGTTCTTTTAGACCACACTGAAAACATACTGCAAACAGCGAGCAATGCAGTATGCCACAAGGAAGATGAAGTTCACACAGTTTCAAAGCATTTTGTGATAAAACTGAGTGAAATTCAGATGGAATAGGTGGTTATAGATATTGGAACTAGAATGTTGATAAGGTGACTTTCTGATTCTGTTAAAATGTGGATTGAAGGAAGGTAGAACTGAAAAGTATCTACCGTTATCTATCGTTAACAACTCTTTAAAAACTGATTTTGTCTAAAAAAAAGTTAAATTCAGGTCAAATAATTAAAAGATTAGGCTGGAAACTAAATTAGACTTGGAGGAAATATTAGCAATGGGATGGGAATTGACAAGATGCATGATTAAGAAAGTGGTTGATGACTGCAGTTTTCACATAATCCACATTCATGCCCAAGTAAAGGGACACCAGTAACATTGCAATTAACATGGGACCAGGATGAGGAATTGAAGTGTCTCCAACTGAATGGGAGCAGAACTAAGGGATTAAGGTTAGGGAGAGAGGGGAGGTTGGGCCATTATAGACAGTGTGTCTGGCTGAATGGGAAGGGAATGATGGATTGTCAAAGTGAGCGAAGCGGCTACACAGTTGGAAGAAATTCAAAAGCATTTTAAACTTGATACTGGAGTTGAATTGGAGGAGTACAATGGAGTGTAAGGGATATGAGAAGGTGGTAAGTCTTCAGTTTAAAGTGGAAAAGTATAGGCTAAGGAATTTGAGAAGGTAGTAAATCTTCAGTTTGCCCATGCCCTTGAAAAATGGCCGTGGAGTAGAGCAGGATATAGCAGAAGATTTTTGGAGATAAGTCCTTTCTAAAGCAGTTAGAATCTTCATGGTAACCTCAGCAAATGTGGGAAGGACTCGCCTTTGTAACCTCATCCCTCTCCTGATATGTGGTGACTCTCAGGTTAAACCAATCTCTCTTGAATCAGAGATCAACCCTATGGTCCACTCGGACTATGACTGGGCTGACTGTCACACAAAGAGCTACTCAAAGAATTTCCCGGTAATACATACTGAAACCAATATTTCAGGGGAGGATCCAAAAGCATTCTGGCAGATAATGAAGAAATTTACCACAGAAACAGCTCAAGAAAAACCAAGGAACTGTGAATTTTCAATAATTGTACATTAGTTAAGTCTGAATGCAGCCAACAAAGCAACTACTCAACATCAAACTTGGGTTAAAAAGTTACAGTTAAGACCAACCAAAGGAAACTAAACTATATTTTATTTTTATGTGTGTGTATGTGTGTGTGTGTGTGTGTGTGTGTGTATGTGTGTGAATTTAAACGCCATATACTTGATGTTTTATTATTTTCCTTGAGTTTAACAGCTAAATTTGTTCTGTCTTGTGACTGAAGAAATTGTTGTTCATTGGCTTCTAATGGTTTCCAGAAAATAAATAATTCACAAAGAAAACCAAAGAACTGTGGTGGGAAAGTTCTGCAGGTCAGGCCGCATCTGTGGAGAGAAAGCACAGTTAACGTTTTGGGTCCAGTGACCTTTCTTCAGAACCCAGTTAACGACATTTTAGTTGGAGAGAGATATATTGTCTTCTAAAAAACAGCCTTTGTCGTGCCCAATGGAAGAAATTGAACAAAAGGGAGCCAATTAACCCCTTCTCATCTGGTCATGGTACTTTCCAGACATGGTAACTGCTGAATTCTAAAATGGCAAATGGAGCTATGTTGTTCAAGAAAGGATAGACAGAGAAACCTGAGAACTGCAGGCCACTTAGCCTGATATCTATTATTGAGAAAATGCTGGAATCTTGTTGTTAAGGAAGTCTTACTAATACACTTAAAAATATCAGACAAAACCAACATGGTTTTATAAAGTGACTATCACCCTCTGCTTCCTGCCACTCCACCAATTCTGGATTCAATATGCCACATTTCCTTGGATCTCATTGGCTCCTACCTTCACTATCAGACTCCCATTCAGATTTTATCTAAAGTTTTGCTGAAGTCCAATTAGATTACATCGAAAGTATTAACCTCATCTGTATGCCATTTATTTTATTTGTTACCTCTTCGAAGAACTCAAATCAAGTTGATCAGACAAAACCTCCCCTTAACAAAACCCTGCTGACTGTTCTTGATTAATCCTTGTGTCTCCATGTGCAGATTAATTTTGTCCCTTGAATTGTTTCCATTGTTTCCCCACCACCAAAGTTAGACTGACTGGCCCATAGTTTCATGATTTATCCCTTGCTCCTTGCTAGAATAATTGCACCATATAGTGTTTTTTGAGGATGGTATTAGTAGATATAATACATTTGGATAGCTAAAAAGTCACTTGATAAGATGTCACACAGAAAGGCAATATGCAAGACAAGGCTGCTGGAGTTTTGGCGATAAATTAGCTTTACAGAGAGGATTGGTTAATAGTCAAAAACAGAAGAAAGGGATAAATGAGGCCTTCAAGTTGGCAGGCTGTAACAAGCGGATCAATGCTGGGGACTCAGTTATTCACATTCCATTTTTATAACCTAGGCAAAGAGGCCAAGGTGATATACCCAAGTTTGTTGATGATACAAAGTGAAGTGAGAATGCAAGCTGTGAGCAGGCCACAAAGAGTGAGAGAGAGGACGTGAGGTGAATGAACAGCAAGGTGACAAAGGGAAAAGCTGTTGGAGTCTGAGTAAATTGGCTCCATATTCTGTGGAGTTTAGAAGAACAAGAAGTGATGTCATTGGAACCCTTGCTGGGAAATCTAGAACCTGGGGGTACAATCTTGGGTTTAGTGAGTTATTTAGTTCAAAAGCATTAAACGCTGGCATTATTAGTGATACCCATGTCTATGAAAGACTAAATGAAAAGTAGTTAAAGAAGATAGAGACTTTTGATCTCTCAATAAATTGAGCGATATGAGGAACAGGCTGGAAAATGCAGCTGAGAGAAACAATCAACATGATCGTATTGAATGATGGATAGTGTTGAGAGGCCACTAGGATTACTACAGTTTCTGATATTCTTATATTCAATCTAGCTCTCGTTTGACTTGCGTTACATCAGCGTTATCTGCAATGTCATTTCTCGGATGGATTTTTTTTCAAAGCCACTAAATTTCTCAATATAATTGGCAGTTCTCATTATTTTACAATTCTGTATATACTATTTTGGAGGAAGATATTTTCAGAGGCAATCTTCTTTCTGGATGTTAATCTTTTTAAATGGTGAGATGTCTCCATTTAGACAGTAGCTGGGATCATGCAAATGTTTTAAGGTTGAGTCATGTACAATCACATCATAGTCCTATCAATCTTCCATTACAACAAGCTTCAGGGAGGACTAACAGTGAAGCTTTGAATAATTGTATTTGTCATTTCCTAAGTCTCTTGGTCAACATTTGCAACAGTAAGGCTGCAAAATGACTTAGATTGAGGTCTGAAGATTGAAGGTTATAGAATTTTTAGAAAGGACATGAAGCTAGGAAAAAGTGGAAGACTGACTCTGTTAATTAATGATAACATTGGCACAATAGCCAGGGATAACCTAAATCCAGGAAACTGCGATTTGGAAATGGTTTGGCTACAAACACAGCAATATTGTTGATTCTTAATTACCCTTGGGGCAATTAAGGATAGGAATAAATGAAAGCCAAGGCAACAATGCCCACATTCCATGAACAGTTTACTAAAGAAAAGGATAACGTGGGAAAATGTGAAACCATCCATTTTGAGAGGAGTAATAAAATATGTTACCTAGATGGTGAAAGATTGTAAAGCTCTGACATGCAGAGGCATCTAGTGTGCTTATGTATGAGTTGCAAAAGCTAGTATACTAACAGGGCAAGGAATTGGGAAAGCTATTGTTGATTCTTAATTACCCTTGGGGCAATTAAGGATAGGAATAAATGAAAGCCAAGGCAACAATGCCCACATTCCATGAGTTGCAAAAGCTAGTATACTAACAGGGCAAGGAATTGGGAAAGCCATTAGAATGTTCTCAAACATTGCAAACTGAATTGAATAGAAAAGTAGGTGATTATTCAGGTATACAGGTGAGACCATATCTGAAGTCTAATGTGCAGTATTGGTCACCTAGTTTAACTGCATTTGAATTAGTTGAAACAATGGAAAAGGACAATATAGGTATTGACATCAGCCTGGAGGACTGAGATATTAGAAAATAATAAATTAAAAAAGACACTAAGATAGAGAGAAAATACTAACAGGTTTAGCAGCCTTTAAAGTGACGAAATCCTCAGGTGAGATATATCCTAGACTGTTGAGGCAAGAGATGTCAGGGACCCTTGCAGTAGTTTTCAAATCATCCCTAGTAACAGGTGAGGTGCTAGAGGAGTGGTGGACTGCTAATGTTGGCCCATTAATAAAATCAAGGAGGGGATAGACCAGGAGCTTACAAGACAGTCAATCTGTGGTGGGGAAGTAATTAGAACTAATTCTGACAGATTATATCTGCAGTTGAAAAGATGAGGATTAACCAAGGATAGTCAGCATGGATTGTTATGAGGAAATTGTGTTTGGAAAATTTGTTCGAATTTTTTGAGGTGGTAAGTGGGAGCATTGACAAGGATAATGCATTTTATGTGATCCTCATGGGCCTTAGCAAAGCTTTTGATAAAGTTTCTCATGGCAGACCAGTCAAGAAATAAGAGCCCAAGGATCCAAGACAAACTGTCATGTTGGATGCTAAATTGGTTGAGAGGCAGGAAGCAGACAGTAATGAGAAAGAAATGTTTCTGTGACTGGAAGTCTGTTAATAGTGGGGTTCTGCAGAGCTCAGTGCTAGACCCTAGCTGTTTGTGGTGTACTTTAATAGCCTGGACTTAAATATAGGGAGGATGATCAAGATATTCAGACAGCAACTAAGGGGGCCTCTTAGAGGTGTATCAGACTGAGGGTTATAGACAGGGTGATCAGTGATGCATTTTTTCAATTAATGGAGAGGTAAATAACCAATATGGCATAGCAAGTACTGTATAAGGCTAAGAGGAGAATATTTTTTTCACTGAGGGAGTGAAATTCACTTTTTGAAAGAGATGTTGAATTATGATCTCTGATAACATTTAAGCAGTATTTATGTGTTCACTTGTCATAGTCTCCAGGGTTATGAGCGAAGAACTGGAAAATGACATTAGTGTAGTCAGATCGTTGCCTGATGTAGATATAATGGGCCGAATGGCCTCCTTCTGTGTCTATCAGTCAAAATTTTACCAGACCAGGACATGGAATGGATAGGATGAGCTTGTATCCATTGGAGCATTAAACAGAAGCAGTGACACTACTGAATCATGTAAGATCCTGAGGTATTGTGATGGGGTGGGTTTGGAGAGGATGTTTCCTCTTTAACAGAAACTCGAATTAGGGCTTACTGTTTTAAAATGAGGAGTCATTTATTTGAATCAGACACTACTCTTTGGAACTCAAAATACAATGGGAGCAGAATCTTTCAATTTTTTTCGCAGAGATGGATAAATTCTTGGGAAAACCGAGAGTGATGGGTTATCAGGTTTAGATAGGAATGGGGATTTGAGGTAAATAGCAGCCATGACTTTATTAAATAGCAAAGAGAGCAGTGAATGACCTACTTCTGTATGTTTGGATGTAATGAAGTGTGAACATTAAATATCTTTTTACTTCATCAGTTCTTGAACTGGGACATTATTACAAATAGAATCCACCAATCTATTTAGAACTTCACTTCCATGGTCTGTTAGACACCCAATTTCAACTGATTGTCATATTTCTGCTGCTTTTGGTAAGTAATGCAGATTATGCTGTGCGGATTCAATTGAAAACCTGACACAGGTTTATGTAACAGTTTAGACTACAACTCAGGGCAGCACAGTGGCTCAGTAGTTAGCACTGTTGCCTCACAGCGCCAGGGACCCGGGTTTGATTCCCACCTCGGGCGATTGTCTGTGTGGAGTTTGCACGGTCGCCCTGTGTCTGTGTGGGTTTACTTCGGGTGCTCTGGTTTCCTCCCACATTCCAAAAGATGTGCAGGCCAGATGAATTGGCCATGCTAAACTGCCTAAAGTGTTAGGCACACTTGCCAGGGGTAAGTGTAGGGAAATTAATGTGGGTGGTTACTCTTCGGAGGGTCAGTGTGGACTTGTTGGACTGAAGGGCCTGTTTCCATGCTGTTGGTAATCTAGTCTTGCCACGACTGATAACTTACGCATCCACCTAGCATTCTTCTGCTGGACTGCATATAGCAGGTAGTTTCAACCTGATCCCTGGCTCATTAGCATATTCAACTCTTAAAGTAACACACTTTGTAAAACCAATAACACACATTGACCATTCTCAAAAATGGAGTGGTAAAATCCACACATTAGGGTCAATTCTTCCTGCAAAAGAATAGCAGAGTGAAATTCCTATGTGACACCCCAATGGTTATTATCATGTCACTTTTTGGCCTACTCCCTCCTAGAACAGAAACTCCCCAGCTCATTCAATCATCCTTGATGGTTAACTGGTTCCTTTCTTAAGAAATTGTATTTCAGTTAGTAATGGGTTAATTATAAACACCCTATCTTTGAAGTAGTTTTTCTAATCTCTCTATGCAACTGAAGGCTCAAATACCTTAGGAATAGAATTATAACAGTGTAGCCCTGTATTCCTGAACCATATCACCTTCAAGCAAAACTCAGCATAGGGATCATTGACTCATTGATTTTGCCCTGTATTTTGTAAAAACAGAAGGTAGATTGAATAGGGCAGATACATTCCACTACTACCAATTTCAAGAAGTGTAATATCTGAACAAAATCTTTTTTACCCAATTTGGCAGACAGATATTTTGGTGCAAAATTATTTAAGTACCTGATAATTCAATCTCGAAAACATTTTCCGTATGTTCTTCAAAAGCAACTAAATTGACAGGGTATAAATTATTCAAAACCTGAAGGAATCATCATTTTAAAAGATTCTTGAGCAGAATTCGAGATCGAAGGCGATTTTAACAAAATAAATTTGGTGGTCCTCCTTTGAATTATATGCATGTAAGAATCGGAATGAAAGATTTATTTGGGCCATTAATGTCACTTTTCATTTTGGATACTTTAAAGAAGGTCATCCAAATCCCATACATTTAAATTGGATGACAACAATTTTGATTTTCCCTCTCAGGATTTTCCCTCTTCAAACCAGTGCTTCCTATGGGACTCATCTCCTGAAACAAACACTCATCTCCTCAAACCAAGAATTCTGCCTCCCAAGAGTTAATAGTCACAATTGAAGTTATCCAAGTGAGCTGCAGAATATTCCCCAACTCCAGAAAAGTTAAGGATTATGTGAAGAGCTTCCCAAGTTTCTATTCCAAGAGAACAAAACCCTAAAGTAAAATGATGCTCCAAGTACTGGCCTCTGGTCCAACAATCAGATCCTGTTCAGCTGCAAGATCTAGCTTTGCACCATTGAGCAAGGAATTAATGCACCTCAATACATTCCACCCTCAAATAATGAACAAAGGAATACAGCTCGAATATATGTGAACTTCAGATGGGTGGATTCATGTACACCAATGTGTAGCACTGTGAAGTCGAATACTGGCACTGATTCCCAGCAGACCTTGCACCAAGCCACTAGATTTTACTTTCCTTGAATACAAATGCCATCCCCTATTTCTTACATTGCCATCCCCTATTTCTTACATTCTTACTATTTTTCCCAAACCCCCAACCCCATGTGCCCCCATTTTAATGTTTGAAACTTTGTGATCCTTCAGTGAGAACCTAGAGAATGGGTTGGGGGTGCAGGGCCAGTGACTGGGTTATGACAGCTGTCTTAGAACTCTACATCAGCTATTCTGTCCAAGTGCTTAGGACCCCAACATTTCAGATTATCACCCCATTTGGGGTTCCAACACCCACTTTGGGAAACAATGTTTTACCCATTCTTTCTCTTCTTTGCAACCTCACTGTTTGTGAATCAAGACTCTTCAGAGATTGTCACACTCTACCCCAATTATTGATAGTACCCCAAAACTGCAGAATTTCACATCTTCCTAAGCCCCTTCATCCTATAGTGTTGGTTTTCTGAAATCATTAGAAGTTAAATGTGTATTTCCAGTTGTACTATGCAAAACACTGTAACCTGTTTAAACATAATGATAAGTAGCACAATAAACCCAAGATAACCCATTTTAGATATTACTTGAAATATAAATGTTAGCTAAAGCAAGAAAATCTTCCTTCCTCAACAGACATTTGGGATGCTTTACAATCATCTGAGGTGAAAATCATGATCTCAGTTTAACGTCTCATCTGGAAGACCCTCTCTGGTAGCATAATGTTCTCTCAGTATTTTGCTGAGGTGATTGCCTTAATTATGTTCAATGAATTCCTAATATTTATACTGCTCCATTTTACTTCAGAATTACAATGTTTCCTAGAATTATTCAATTTATTGGAAGATTAACCCCTCACTCTGTCATTGAGAGCTATAAATGAGAAGGAAAATGTTTATGAATAGATAGTTTGGGAAATTATTTTAGGAGAAGGACAACTACTACACTGTGGGCGGCACAGTGGCACAGTGGTTAGCACTGCTGCCTCACAGCGCCAGAGACCCAGGTTCAATTACCGCCTCAGGCGACTGACTGTGTGGAGTTTGCACGTTCTCCCCATGTCTGCTTGGGTTTCCTCTGGGTGCTCCGGTTTCCTCCCACAGTCCAAAGATGTGCAGGGTCAGGTGAATTGGCCATACTAAATTGCCCGTAGTGTTAGGTAAGGGGTAAATGTAGGGGTATGGGTGGGTTTCGCTTCGGCGGGTCGGTGTGGACTTGTTGGGACGAAGGGCCTGTTTCCACACTGTAATGTAATCTAATCTAATACAATGATAATGGAAAAATCATGCAAACATGAATTTTTGGGGAATGTAAATTGACAGGATGGCTGCTTAAGAAAGAAGGGAGTGTGTATACATGCTGAATTTTGGGCTGCTATCCAAGTGGACAAATGAAAATTGAGATAAATAGATACAAATAATGCCATAGAATATATCAAGCAAGTTCTCTCACGCTGTAATAAACTGGAGCCAATTCCATTGATAACTAGACTTACCACTATCTTCCTGGAGTAGAAACAATGGAAATATCATGGAAAAACATTTCCATCAATGGAAAAAGATGAGTTGATTTGGAAGAGTCTGCAGCTTTTTGAAGAAGTAACAGAAAACATCGAGGGTATCTTTGTTGACATTTTAAACATGAATTTTTAGAAGGCATTTGACACACAACAGACTTATGACAATAGAGCTAGGTCATGGAATAAAAGGGACAATTGTAACCTGCATACAAATTTAACTGAAGGATAGGACACAGAAAGAATTTGTCAATGGAGTTTGTCTAGGCTGGAGGAAGATTGGAGTGGAATTCTCCAGGGGTCAATATTGGGACTCTTGTTTTTCCTGATATATAGTAATAATCAGGACATTTGTTTGCAGGGGACAATTTCAAAGTTTGTAGATGACACTAAACCTGGGAGAATTGTAAACTGTTAGGAGGACAGTGTGGAGCTTCAAAATACATTAAAGAGTACAATGGAACCTTGATCAAATGGGCCAATTGGCCAAGGAGTGTCAGACAGACTTTAGTTTAAATAAATGTGAGACTTTGCATTTTGGAAAGGCAAAGCAGGGCAGGATTTATACACTTAATGGTAAGGCCCTGGGGAGGGTTGCTGAACAAAGACACTTTGGGATGCAGGTGTATGGTTCCTTGAACGTGGGGTCCCAGGTAGTCAAGGTGGTGAAGAAGGCATTTGCCCTCACTGGTCAGTGCATTGAGTGTATGAGTTGGGAAGTCATGTAGCAAATGTACAGGACATTACTGTGACCACTTTTAGAATACTGCGTTCAATTCTGGTCTCCCTGCTATAGGAAAGATTTTGTTAAACTTGAAAGGTTTCAGAAAAAAAGATTTATAAGGATCCTGCCTGTGTTGGAGGGTTTGACCAATAGGGAGAGGCTGGATAGTTTGGGGCCTTCTTTCTTGGAGCATAGGAAGCTGAGAGGTGGTAAAATCATGAGGGGCATGGGTAGGGTGAACAGCAATGTCTTTTTCCCAAGAAAAGGGTGGTTCAAAATGAGAGGGCATAGGTTTAAGGTGAGAGGGGAAGATTTAAAAGGGATCTAAAGGGCAAGTGTTTCATGCAGATGGTGGTGCGTGTATGCAGTGAGCTGCCAGAGGGAAGTGATGGAAGTGGGTACAATTACAACATTTAAACGGTATCTAGACGCATACATGAATAGGAAGGATTTAGAGGGATATGGGCCAAGTGCTGTCAAATGCTGACTAGATCAGTTTACGATATCT
Organism: Chiloscyllium plagiosum; assembly: GCF_004010195.1. Taxonomy (NCBI): domain Eukaryota; kingdom Metazoa; phylum Chordata; class Chondrichthyes; order Orectolobiformes; family Hemiscylliidae; genus Chiloscyllium; species Chiloscyllium plagiosum. The sequence goes on from NC_057721.1 coordinate 49,761,639, forward strand.
CATCGGCATGGACGAGTTGGACAGAATGTTCTGACTCCATGCTTTAAATTTCTATAGGAGAAAGGGAGGTCTGCAGATGCTGGAGATCAGAGCTGAAAATGTGTTGCTGGAAAAGCGCAGCAGGTCAGGCAGCATCCGGGCAACAGGAGAATCGACGTTTCGGGCATAAGCCTTCCTGAAGAAGGGCTTATGCCCGAAACGTCGATTCTCCTGTTCCCTGGATGCTGCCTGACCTGCTGCGCTTTTCCAGCAACACATTTTCAGCTCAGTTTAAATTTCTATACCTCTGTAAGTTATTGGAGTAAGTGGAGAGGTAGAGAGTGGACAGCAGCTGAGGTTCAGTGCAGTGAAGTATGAGGTGATGCACTTTGGCAAGAAAAACATTTAAAAAACAATATAAAAATCTAAAGAAGGTGCAGGAGCAGAGGGGCCTGGATCTATAATTGCACAAATCAGTGAAGGTAGCAGGGCAGGTGAAGAGCAGTGGATAAAACATACAGTGTTGGTGGCTTTATTAATAACAGCATAGATTATAAGAGTAGGGAGATGATGTTGAACAAGATACTTGTTAGACCTCAGCTGGAATGTTGTGGGCAGTTGTCAGGGCTAGAATATGGGAAAGATTGAATACATTGGAGAGAGTGAGGAAGTGATTTACAATAATGGTTCCAGGAATCAGAAATTTCAGTTATGAGGATGAATTGAAGAAGTTCAGATTGTTCTCTTTAGTGAGAAGAAAGCTGAGGGGAGATTTGATAAAGACTTTCCAAATCATGGGGAGTCTAAATAGAGTAGATAGGGAGAAAATGTCCCTGTTCATAAATATATACCCTCAAATTCCTTTTTTTTCTTTTAAAGTGATATGTGAATGAAACAAGCGTGATGAGGAAAAAGCTTTTTCACACAACATATAGTTAGGGTATAGGATGCACTGCCTGGAAGTGTCATGGAGACAGGTTCAATGGAGACATTCAAAAGAGCATTGGATGATTATTGGGATGGAAATGACATACAAGGAAATGGGGAAAAGGCAGGGGATTGGCACTGGGTAATAGAACTGGTGTAGGCACGATGGGCCAAATCTTCCTGCACCATAATCATTCTGTGATTCTGTAATAGACATGAGCAGAATGAAAATAGTTTAATTTGGGTGCAGTACCCCATTGGTCCTGGTGGCAGTGAAGTTAGGATAATCAAGATTGATGCCGAGAAATGATTGAAGGACCTGTTGCCTCGCTTTTCTAATACCTTTGAAGCCTTGTCAAAAACTAAAGTGGGATTCAAACCATAGATTTTGATCTATTTTGCCATAACTATTCCAGTGTCTTCAGCCTTGACCAGGATAAAAGAAAAACAATATTGAGATGCTGAGTAGTATGTTCAATTCTGACTGAGCAACAACAGTTTGAGAAAATTAGGATTATAATTAGCAATAACTATAATCAGTGAAAATTGTGTGTGGTAGAACACAAAAAAATCAACAGTTTTGAGGAGATGGTAAACTGGCAGAAGGCTTGTTTCACTGAACTGTAAAGGGGTCCAATGCTGGTGGATTACAAGCAAAGATTTGCTGATGAAATAGTAAAGGAACTTTGAGAGATCTTCAAAGAGCTGACCACTTGTGCACAAGTTAGATACAGTCCTATGAGGAGTTAAGGCAAGACATTGAAAGCTAGAACTCCTTGGACAATTAAGAAATTAAAATGAAACAAGAAAATAATGCTTGTGATAAATATCTAATGCATAATAAAATAGCAAATCAAGAAGAATACAGCAAATATAGATTTGTAGGGAGAATGAAAGGAAAAGAAAGATAAGTTACAGAACTTTCATGACCACAGGATACCCCAAAGTGTTTTACAACCAATGAAGTATTTTTGAAGTATAATCACCATTATAATGCAGGAACCGATTTATGCACTGCATGCTTCCACGAACAGCAATGTGGTAATGATCAAGTTTGCTGTTTTTCTGATGTGCCTTGAGGAATAAATATTAGCTAAGTCTAACTTCCTTGCTCCTCCTCAAACTGACATCTTCTGCTGTTGGGGCTGCTGCAGGATAAGGGCAAGTTTAATTCCATCTGTGCTTGTTGTGTAATTTGGACGGTTACCTGGTACTGGTTCACATGTTGTACGTTGACTCAGCATCATGGCTACTATGTGACATCTTTATTCTCCTAATCCTTTCATGAGCTGCCTTCTCTCCCTGGAAAGACAGCAACAACTCCCCACCTGGCTGCCATTTGTATTTCACATTTGGAGAAATTGTTTGCACTGGCAGGAAGGCTGGTAACCAAAGGTCACAAACTTAAGGCAATTGCCACAAGAACCAGAGGGAAGATTGTTAAGATTTTTTAATAGTTAAATTACTATGCAAGGGGGAGGAATTTGCAGGGGTACAGAGAAAGCACAGACAAATGGGCTAATTGTACAGCAGTTCCAAAGGTACAATGAACCAAAAGACCCCTTTCTGGGCAGTATGATTTGGAGTATCAACATGAGCAGATGAAAGCTATGTCTAACATCATCTATATGTTGAAGAAAACAACATCAGTTAAACATATTACTAGGCGCTTTACCGGACAGGTTTACATAAAGGATCACAAATTAGAAAGACTAGCAGTGATCAGCCAGAGACATAACACTTGTGTTTTGTAAAGGATGTGGTCGATTGAGTCTGAAAAATAAATCCATTGTTCAGATTTCCGGAACAGCTTTAACAGCATTTGTTCTCTGTTCATACAACCACTTGATATGTGTCTTTCTGCAATGTCAGTTACCCTATATTTACAGTGTATTTATTCAAAATGAATACATGTCACAATTCTATATACAATAAATAGCTGACAGTTTTTCACACCTTATTTAATTGAGGGATTTCAATGATATAAACTGTAGGAGAGAAGCTCAATCCTATTCCAACATTAACTGGGTTACAGTTTTGGAACTTCAGCCTTTGCTTTAATAAGGTGGTTCTGTTGAAGGTAAATGTGCTCAAACATTCATCTGGAAGAAGGCTGATGGGCAGGTTGGCTCAATTAAAGTAATAACAATGTTCTGAGAGAAGAGACGGGAGCTAGCAGTACAATGTTACCCTACAATGTTACATAAACATCAGTCAGCAAATTCAGCACTTCCATATACATTTGAAGCTAATTTAAATCTGCTTCTTTCAAGTAGAAACATAGGAAATATTAATTGGGGTACATTTGATGAAAACCGACAGTAAATATCTGTCCAGGCATATAATGTTCTCAAGTTTGGTCAGACAGAAATAAGGTTAGAGTGTCTCTGAGCAACTTCCCTTAGAATATGTCCCAAAATATTAATGCATCCAATATCTTATAGTCCTATCAAAATCTGCCTATCCTTCTCCTGATGCCTTTGTACATTCAGTTTGGTCCTTTCATATCTTTTCCCAGCTGATGCTACAGTAGGTTTCTGAACTCCTGGTTTGAGGAAAACAAAATTGGGCAATATTCATCGTAATATTTGGTGATTCCAGCTGGAATTCAAATGTGTGGGCACACTTATTCTTCTCACACTGCACTTCTTGTGAGTTTTACTTGCTCTAAGTCAGTAATGCATCGGCAGTTGAATAGTCACCACTGAGGTTTACATGTGAATAGTGATCATTTCATGACAGACAGGAGGATGACTGCTCAGAGTCGCCATCTGTTAAGAGAGGAGAAGAAAGATTAGTTGTAGAATAAGAAGATTTCAAGTGAACACCCTAATTACAATCGTCAGAAGTGGGTACTGTAGATGCTGGAGATTAAAGTCAAGATTAGAATGGTGCTGGAAAAGCACAGCAGGTCAGGCAGCATCTGAGGAGCAGAAAAATTCCTGATGAAGAGCTTTTGCCTGAAATGTCGATTTTTCCTGCTCCTCGGATGCTGCCGGAACTGCTGTGCTTTTCCACCACCACTCTAATTGTAACGCTTGTCGACCACTGCTTCTTAATCAGGTTGCCAATAAAGCACATGACGGACAGTGTGGTCACAGGTTGGAAGGCTCGGAATTAACGATCTAAAAATAAATTGAATTTGAATAATGCCGATACTGCAGCGGTCTTTATCATTTGGCTTTAGCTCACAATGAACCTCTGCTGTCAGTGGACACCCACATGATATCATAGTTTTAATGTAGACTCCACCACACATTTCCTCCCTTTCTGAGGTTCAAATGACCCACTCACTCCTCTTCAGTGGTTCAGCCCCATGCTGTTCCATCTCTGCTGCACTTTTCTGATGACTCAAACTTTCAGTTGGTGTTCCACCTGTTTCTCTAATAGCTCCCATTTACATCCTTCACATTCCCACAATACCCAGGCAGCAAAGAGGAGTTAGAAATGGAGTTGGTTGACATGGATTCAGAAATAAACTATATTCCTGTAATCCCAACATAGGCTGGCACGGTGGCTGAGTGGTTAGTACTGCCGCCTCACAGCGTCACCCACGGGATACTGCCTGTATGGAGTTTGCACATTCTCCCTGTGTCTGCATGGCTTCCTCCCACAGTGAAAGATTTGCAGGTTAGGTAACTTGGCCATGCTAAATTGCCCATAGTGACCAAGAATGCGTAGGTTAAATGGGTTAGCCATGAGAAATGCAGGGATGGGTTTGGGTGGATGTTTTTCAGAGGGTCAGTTTGGACACAATGGACCGAAAGGTGTGCTTCCCACTTTGGGGATTCTACTATATCAATTCATGCACAGTGATAACAATACAACTCTGCAGCGATACTTCGGGATTTGAAAGAAAAGGCAGAAATGAATAACATCTCTGTGGGTCAAGGGTCCAAAGTGAGAAGACAGTACCTTCTCACAGTACCTTCAATCCCCTGTCAACAAGGTCTAATCATTGACAGTGGCAGGATGATGGAAGAGCCTCAGGCTAGATTTTAAATTCAGAACAGAAACTATTCAGAACCATTGTATTTGAAACTTCAATATGTTTCACAAATACTTCAGTCTGGTGGTGTTACTGTGTTGTTAGTGAGACAGAGAGAGCACTCTGGTTTCTGTGTGCAAGCCTCTTCAGCTGACCGTACCCAGGTCTGTGAAAACACACAGCAACTTCAGTCCGAGACTGTTGCTGGGCAACACATTGCACAGATCTTCATTTTTTTTTCAAGTTTACCCAGCGATTATTAGCCACAAAATCCACATCTTATCTCTTTTGAAAGTTTTATGGACCCTTTTTGGAAAATGACTTCCTTTTCAAATAAACAACAAATAATCAATTATTACCTTTTAACCTCTTGGCTTTCCCTCATTCACCCAAGTAATCTCATGATAAACCCTGTTCAACCCAGAAAAGACCAAATAGCTCCATACCCCACTCACTCATTGTCAATAAATATATATGTACAAATCTAGGGGAAGTGAAGCCTAGTAATATTATCATTGTTAATCCAGGGATGCAGGTAACATTCTGGGGACTCAGGTTCAAATCCTGGGTGGAATTTGAACTTGAATTTAATAAAACATCTGAAATTAAACGTCTAATGATGACCATAAATCCATTGTCCTTTAGAGAAGGAAACTGTCATCCTTACTCTGTCTGGTCTACATGTGACTCCAGACCCACAGTAATGTGGTTGACTCTTAACTGCTTTCTGGGCAAATAGGGATGAGCGGTAAATGCTGCCCTAGCCCATAAATGAAGAAAACAAAATATATTGCTGTGAGGATATTGTGTGATCTGGAGGGGAACTTGGTGGTGATAGTGTTCAGAGGTATCTGCTGTTCCTCTCGGTTGTGAAATTATGCTGCCATCAGTGGTGGTTGTAATAAAAGGAGTCAGTGGTTAAGGAAGCAGGTACAGTGTGAATCAAGCAGCCTGCTTTGTCTTGGATGATATTGAGCTTCCTGAGTGTAATTGGATCTGTACTCCTCCAATGACTGGACAGTAGTCCATCCCACTCCTGACGGGTGTCTTGTAGACAGTAGATAGGAGTGGAGTTACTCGCTAAAGGATTCCCAGCCCATGACCTGCTCTTGCAGCCACTGTGCATATATAGCAGGTTTAGTTTCTGTTCATTGGATAGGTTAGGTTTCACTCCTCACTGAAATTGACAGGAGTGACATTTTGATTGGTGGGAAAAGCAGGAATCAGGAGATGCAAGCCACTGGGGATCTAAACAAAAAAAAAAATTCTCATTGTCTAGCTCACTGTCTGCCCTCTCAGATGGATGTAACATATCCCAAATTACTATTCATGGGGGAGCAGCAAGCTCTTCTCAAAATGTATTTTCTTTCTACATGTTTGAACTTGAAAATGTTGATCATTGAGAAGATCAGCAAACATCTTTATGAACAAGCCATGGGCAGAATTTCACATCCGCCCCATAGCAAACTTTGTGCCAATAGGCATTTAATTTGGTAGAAGAATGCAGGGTGGCACCTAACTGGGCAGGCCTTCCACAGGAGACAACCCAGGGCTTTTTTCAGCTCTTCACAGCTGGCTGCCAAGAACCTATCACCTCGAGGAAATATTGGCCCATTGCAACAGTAATGTGCAACTTACACATAGGCACTTTAAATACAAAGTGTTTCACAAAGTTGCTTCAACAGCACCTTTCCAGCCTTTAGCCGTAACCATCTTGAAGGGCAAGGGCAGCAGATACATAAGAACAACACCACTTGCAAGTTCCCCTCTAAGCCACTCATGATCCTGATTAGGAAATTCCTTCAGAGTCACTGGAACATAATCCTGGAATTCACTTCCAAACAGCCCTTGTGGGTGTACCTGCACCATGTGGAATGTAGTTCTCCTTAATTCTGAAGGACAAATGGTGATGGGCAGTAAATACTAGTCCTGTCAGCAGCCTTCACATCCCAGAAATGATAAAATAATGATGCAATCATGAAAATGAACACCACACCAAAGACGGAAAAATGAAGCAAAGTGATGAAATGTGACATGAGCGCAGAGTGCCTTAGGGATTGAGTTGAAAGAATTGGGGAGGTCATGAGATTTTGGGAGTGTATCTCAGAAGACAGGACCAAGGTGGCCTAAGGCATGGCTGCCAATGTTGAGGTGAAGTGGGGAGGAAGCTGTGAGAATATTTGAGCACTTTCAGATTTTCAGCATTGGCAATTCTTTGTTTTTTGGAGGACACATGAGGCCTGGATCTGAAGAATAGAGAATCCAGAGGAAGTGACAGAGTTCGGGATGGGTAAGACCATGAATGGGTTTAAACAGGAAGATGAAACCTTTAAATATGAGGCTTTGGGGAACTAGGGTCTAGTGTCCATGGAGGATAGAATTAATGGGCCAGTGATTCCTGCATAATAGAATACAGGGGCATGAATGTACTGTAAATTTATAGGTAATAGGTGACATGATCTGGAGGTGATTTTAGCATGAACGAAGATTTCAGAAGCAGCTGGACTATTGCAAAGGCAAATGCAGATGAATTACAAAAATCCAAGTACATAAATACAGATTGTTCTGCTATCATGTGCATTTCATTAATGCAAAGTCACTATAAGGTGATTGATGAATTGGGGACTGTGTTTCTAAAGCGCGAACTTTCAAAACTATGGTGGCTGTAATGTGATTGTCTTGTCAACACTAATTGCTGTTTCTAAAGCATGATTTTTCTGTAATGCGGGCTTGCACAAACCGCGACTATCATGTTATAGAAGAACTACACTAATGTAAAAAAAAAGTAATAATGGATTAACTGGTCCATCAGGCCTGACCCACATCATGATGAAGAGCATTTTCAGGTGCAAACCCCTAACAAACACTCCTCCTTGCTTTTAACCTTAACTTAATCTATTTTGTATCTTATTACATACATTGTATCCCTCAAAGGTCACCAACACTATGACTGTGACTAACTGATAACATCTAATTAAATGAAGAATCATCACATTCACTAAATTAGCTTTAAAAATTCAAGTAAAATGCACTGTATTGTGATCAATTGCAAGCTTAAGAGAAAATACCTTGAGATATTTATTGAAGGATTCAGAAATAAGTGAATATTAGAAAAGACATTTGCAGCAATGGCTGAGTAGGCTTTTTTGTTTGCCATTTTGACAGATGCTGACGTTATGAACCTGGATGACCCTAAGTTGTGTTATATTCTCGATGGAATTCTCTTTGTTTATGGGATTATAGTCACTGGTCTCTACCTTAAGCTGAGGGTAAGTCATTTACTGTTATCTGCTATTGCTGAGCTTCAGAGGAACTAGAAATTAAAAATTAGTTATAAATAAAGAGCAGTACATAGCATTAAATGTAATTTTTCTTAACATACAGATAATTAAGTAACTGAACCTGTACAATCAATCAATATTATTCCAGTGATACATTAACAGTTATAGTGGGTGCCACAGTGTAGACTTTGATGTATCAACATGCTGCAGCATTGAATGATACATTTCAGCATCCATGATTTCCCATTCCAGAAACTTCCTGATTTGGTTAAACAAAGGGGGACAGTCTTCAATTATTTTGCTAATGTTAAACGTGGTAATCTAAATTCAAATATTTTTACTGTGGCTGTTTGTTTGAAGTGGAACAGTAAACTCCCCCAACCCCAACTCCTCCAATTGTATAGATATTTTAAACAATGTGGATGTGGCTGTAAACACATGAAGCATTATTGTTTTCATTAGATACATTTTTCATTTTCTGCTTTACTGCAGCTTGACTTAGTGGAGCTGATTTCTTTTTCCCCTGTGGGATCTGTGGCAATTATCAGCATAGAAAACACATTTTTTCAGATATTTCAGTGCTTCATCTCTTTTCCAAGCATTAAATTAATAAAGCCGCAAAGAGGAAAATGACATTTTGTTTTTAAAAGAAAAAGTGAGATGGTTGTCCATTCAACTGTGGGAACATTTTGTTTCCTTCCTGATGCAGATCATAAAGTCTGACAAGCTTGCACAGCAGGAACGTGTGATCAGTCAACAACAGTTAGCATATTAATTTTACCAGACTTCTGACTGAATTCTGCTACAGAACAGAAGTAGCATCAGTTAAAGGAATATTCAGTCTTTCATTCCAGATACATTTTCTTCCTTGTACATCTTAATATGGTATTTATTTGCGATTTCTGCATTCACAAACAAATCATTGGAGATTTTGGTCATTTTATATTAAATTTTTTCCACTGCACACAGCCTTGTGGGTGCAGGATATTTTGTGAATGGCCACTCCCTTTTCTTCTGCAACCTTTCAGGGCACTCCACTGGTCACATATGAACTGGTTTCTCATTACATAGCAAACAAATTAGTTAGAAGCGTGAGAATGCTGCTGGTTATTTTAATGAGCAATATTAGGGAAAAAAAGCAGGATTAATAAATTAAATTTATTTTGTGTAATATGTTCTTTACCATTTTGTTTTCAAAGCTGACCAAGGCAAAAGGTAAACATGAGGATATTCCTGCAAACCAACCAAATGTAGAAGACCAATATCAAGTAAGTAACTGTTTACATTTTCTTGAAATTGGTTACTCTTTGTATATCGCAGTTGACAATAACATCCTGATTTGGGTCAGGTTAATAAAGTAGGTAACACAGCAACAATTATTGCAAGTGTAGTTTGCCACCGCTACTGAAGGTCATAAGGCCTAAGTATACTGAAATTTGCACTTTGCACTGAGGCGGGTGAGTTAACCTGTCAGTTACAAACCACTACTGTAAATTGTACTCACTACTTGAGATATAGCTGTAGGTGAAAGCAGGAAAATACATATTCACACACATGATTTGTAATAGTTATTGCTGAAAATTAATTGGAAGAAAAGTAACACAAATGTTGACAAATGCATATCCATATTCTTTGAACAAGCTTGAAATGGTTTGGGATTTGTTATTATTTTCTGTTTCCCAATAAAGATTACTTCACCAATTCCCAACCATTGTTGTACAAACCTTTATTGTTTCAAAATGACTGAAGTGTTTTGTCAATGAATGAAGTAATAACAAAGCAAAACTGCCTTTTTCCTCTTGTGAGTTGTGTAATTGTTCACCACTATTCACAACTAGATGTTCAATACTGTAGAACATGCATCTAATATGATGGTTATGGGATCATTTGGGTCTATCTTTCATTTGCTGCTCCCGTGGTTTGGCATGCAAGTCATTCTATGTTGTAGCTTCATCAGGTTGACAGCTCCTTTGTCGGTATTCCCTTGGCATGCTCTCCTGGTTTGATCCTTTGGCTTGTTGGTAATGCTACAGTCTGTGACTGAATACAAGCTGCTGCTGTTGGTGACCCAAAATGCTTCATGGTTGCCTGCAACACCACTTTCAAGTTGACCCCATTTAGCATAAGACGATAGAAGGTATCCTCAATATGAAGACAGGACTGCATTTCCACAAGGAGCAATGGTTACTCTTCCTAATATTGTCATGAACTGATATGTATGCAACAGGTGAGGTCGCGATCAAGTATTTTTCCTCTTATTGGTTCCCTCGCTATCTACCACAAACCCAGTCTAGCAGTTATGTCCTTTAGGAGTGGGTCAGCTTGTTCAGTATTGGTGCTACTAAGTTACTCTTGGTAATGGACACTGAAGCCACCTACCCAGAGTCTATTCTATGCCCTTGCCATCCTCAATGTTTCTTCCAAGTGTCGTTCAACACAGAGCTATACCAATTCATCAGCTGGGGAGTGAGGAGGTTGTAGGTGGTGATCAGCAGGAGGTTCCCTTTCCAATGTTTGACTTGATATCATACGATGTTATGAGATTTGAAATCAATGTTGAGGACATCCAGGACATCTCCCCTGTCACAGGATAAATCTGTCCTGCTGTTTGGACAACACATACCCAGGGATGGTAATGGTGTTGCCTAAGGAATAGTTCGATAAGGTATAATTTCCTGATTATGACTGTCAGGCTGTTGCTTGATTAATCTGTGGGACAGCTCTTCCAATATTGACACAAGTCCCTAAATGTTAGTAAGGAACACTTTGCCAATGTTATTTCCAGTATCTATATTGACACTGGATTGTCCTTCAGTTTAATTAATTTTAGACTTCATAGAGGTTTATTACAATGGAATGTCTCATCAGGCCAATTCAGGATGAATTACTTGTCCAGAGATGTGACCACCATGGTACATCTTCCCCATGCAACAATATTGGAAAACCCCTAGGCAGATCAGAGATGATCAAATGTCATGTGTTTGGAAGGAATTAAGTGCAATCAAGCACAACAACAATCTGCTCACTGACATTCAGCTTGGATTCTGCCAGGACCATGCAGTTTGTAATATATCGCAAAGAGGGACAAAGGAGTTGAACTCCAGAAGGAATGCTAGGGCGACTGCCACAGACAGCAATTAACTGTTGATTGACAAACAGCTAAATCTATCCTTCTCAATTCACTATAACAGTACTCTTCATAGCTTTAAAACATTCTGTTGAATCTCCACTTCTCCAATATGTGTTCTGATATAGGCGAGCATCTTCCACACTTACGACGTACCTGTTTCCCACTGGAGCTGTTCTGAGTCATACAAGCATTTTGGTATTAATCAGTGTTAACTGAAGTAATTCTGTGATTTGGACTTGTATCCATTAAGTGACTTGTGGCTGACCAAACTGATTTCACTTCCTTTTGGTTAGCTGGATGGCTGATATAGGTTTCTGTATTAACACTTAATAGTGTCCAAGCCAATTTGTTGACAAGTTCATTCAGTTCTAACCTGTCATGGTGATCTGAATCACATTGGAGACAATCCAACCCTAAAGAGTCTCTGACCCGACTGTTAATGTGGAAAGTAGTTACATAGTGGACAAGACGCTGCTAGATAAGCAGGTTCTACTCTTAAGTGACATCTTGAACAGTATCTTGAACAGTATCTTGACTGTACATATGGTGTGTGTCCATTCATCAGTACATTGGCACAGAGCATTCCCCATTGAATGCTGGTTCTGACAGGTAAATATCAGGAGCTGAGATAGTAACTGAAATCTCTGTACAACCAATGACTGTTGGCACCTCAGTATTTGAGCAAACATCTTCATTTTAAGCCCTGGGTAAAACCAGCCAGGAAGATTGTCTCAATCATCTGTGTTCCTGACATGTATTGCATTTGGTAAATGAACACCAATAGATCAATTCTTTTGTAGCAGTTATACACTCGGGTCTCTGTTCAGAATAGAGACTATGAAATAAATGTTTCTTTTACCTTTCTTTATCATACAATATAACAGGATAGTTGGTGATCAGGAGATAAAATACTAAGATAAAGCATTTTTTCATATTAGGCAATAATCAACAATTTGTATGCATACAGCACCTTTAAATAAGTAAAACATCCTGATGGTTCACAGGTGTGGAAATCCTATCATGGGCATTACATATTCAAAGTTTTAATGTTCATGTCAGAGTGTTCTGCCTGAATAAAATTTACTTAGAGATAGTTTAAGTCTTTAAGGATTCTTCTATCGCTGGGAGACAATGGGAATTTAACCTCAAAACCTTGGGGATGTCAGGGGAGATCGCCTGTTGTATTCCTGCTGAGGAAGCTGGCTCTGGAAAGATATGGTTTCACTGTGATTGGTACACAGGAGCTTGTCCCTTGCTGGTTGAGTCAGGACGATTTTTACCATTCCCTGTCTGCCCACCTGGCACCTGTGTTGGAGCTTCAGAAACTACTTGTTGCTGTGGTGGCAAACTGCTGGGTACAGCTGGTGTTGTCATTCACATCAATTGTCAGCTCGGCCTTGGAGTGCAGGTTCATAGCTCCTTGAAAGTGCAGTCGCAGATAGATAGGATAGTGAAGAAGGTGTTTGGTATGCTTTTTTTTATTGGTCAGAGCTTTGAGTATAGGAGATGGGAGGTCATGTTGTGGCTGTACAGGACATTGGTTAGGCCATTTTTGGAATATTGCATGCAATTCTGGTCTCCTTCCTATCAGAAGGATGTTGTGAAACTTGAAAGGGTTCAGAAAAGATCTACAAGGATGTTGCCAGGGTTGGAGGATTTGAGCGATAGGTAGAGGCTGAATAGACTGGGGCTGTTTTCCCTGGAGCGTTGGAGGCTGAGGGGTGACCTTATAGAGGTTTATAAAATCATGAGAGACATGGATAGGGTAAATAGACAAGATCTTTTCCCTAGGGTGGGGGAGTCCAGAACTAGAGGGCATAGGTCTAGGGTGAGAAGGGAAAGATGTAAAAGAGACCTAAGGGGCAACCTTTTCATGCAGAGGGTGGTACGTGTATGGAATGAGCTGCCAGAGGAAGTGGTGGAGGCTGGTACAATTCCAACATTTAAAAGGCATCTGGATAGGTATATGAATAGGAAGGGGTTAGAGGGATTGGGGCCAAGTGCTGGAAAATGGGACTAGATTAGGTTGGGATATCTGGTCAGCATGGACGAGTTGGACTAAAGGGTCTGTTTCCGTGCTGTACATCTCCATAACTCTATGACTCAATTGTGCTGAGGACCTCTATGTCTCTGTTAACCTCAACGGTGTTGAGGTGCAGATGGTCAAGAGTATCAAGTCTGTGGGAGTGATAATCACTGACATCCATCCTGGTCCACAAAGGTTGACATGATGGTCAAGAAAGCACACTAACATCTCTGTAGCCTTAGGAGGCTAAGGAAATTCAGCATATCTGGAAAGATTCTTCTCAATGTTTATAAATGCAACATAGAAAGTATCCTACTCAGATGCATCACAGTGTGGTATGGCAGATAATCTACCCAAGACTGCAAGAAACCACAAGAGTTGTGAACACATCCCAGACCACCACGCAAACCAACCTTCCATCCACTGACTCCATCTGGAGTTCCCGATGACTCAGGAAAGAAACCAACATAATCAAAGACCCCTCCCACCTTGGTTATACTACCTTCCTCTCTCTTCTGTTTGGCAAACGATATAAAAGTTTGAATACACCTATGAACAGATTCAAGAACAGCTTCTTCCCCGCTGTTATCAGACTATTGAATGGACCTCTCAAATATTAATTCTGAACTCACACTCTCTCTCTGTGTACCTTCATTGTGGCTGTAACACTGTAGCCTGCATTCTGTTTAGCTACACTGATGCACTTTGCATGGTACGACCTGCCTGAATAGTACGCAAAACAACACATTTCACTCTATCTCGGTACATGTGACAACAATAAATCAAACATTTTTAAGTCTAAGCTTTGGGCACCTTGCAGACTATTTCCCCGTATTGCATGCCTTTGAGGATGTGGCCATCTTCCATCCTGCACATATGCCCAAGCTAGTGAAACCATCTTGATCAGTGCCAGTGTGCTTGGCAGGCTTGCCCTAGTTAGGACTGCTTCATTGGTAATTTGTGTTTCTGTGAGTGCCAGGATATCATGCAGATATCATAGTTGGAGAATATTGACATTGTTCTTTTGATAGATTATCCAGGCTTTCCAGCTGCACACCAATGTGCTGAGGACATAGGACTTGTAGTTAAATATCAGAATGTTCTCATGGGGGAGGGGGCCAGCAGGAGGTCATTGTCTACATTGGAACCAACGATATAAAGGTTGAGATTCTGAAGGGAGATTACAGAGAGTTAGGCAGAAATTTAAAAAGGAGGTCCTCGAGGGTAGTAATATCTGGATTACTCCCAGTGCTACGAGCTAGTGAGAGCAGGAATAGGAGGATAGAGCAGATTAATGCATGGCTAAGGAGCTGGTGTATGGGAGAAGGATTCACATTTTTGGATCATTGGAATCCCTTTTGGGGTCGAAGTGACCTGTACAAGAAAGATGGATTGCACCTAAATTGGAAGGGGACTAATATACTGGCAGGGAGATTTGCTAGA
>NC_057721.1:49778856-49928075 GCF_004010195.1 Chiloscyllium plagiosum
TCACCTTCATCCCCTCCCCCACTCACCTATTGTAGTCTATGCTACTTTCTCCCCACCCCCACCCTCCTCTCACTTATCTCTACACCCTTCAGGCTCTCTGCCTGTATTCCTGATGAATGGCTTTTGCCTGAAACGTCAATTTTACTGCTTCTCGGATGCTGCCTGAACTGCTGTGCTTTTCCAGCACCACTAATCCAGAATCTGGTTTCCAGCATCTGCAGTCATTGTTTTTACCTATTTGTCAGGTATAGACAGGATAGATCAAGTGAATCCTTAGAAGAGTATAAAGAAAGCAGGAGTATACTTAAGAGGGAAATCAGGAGGGCAAAAGGGGGACATGAGATAGCTTTGGCAAATAAAATTAAGGAGAATGCAAAGGGTTTTTACAAATACATTAAGGACAAAAGGGTAACGAGGGAGAGTATAGGGCCCCTCGAAGATCAGCAAGGCGGCTTTTGTGTGGAGTCACAGAAAATGGGGGAGATACTAAATGAGTATTTTGCATCAGTCTTTACTGTGGAAAAGGATACGGAAGATATAGACTGTAGGGAAATAGATGGTGACATCTTGCAAAATGTCCAGATTACAGAGGAGGAAGTGCTGGATGTCTTGAAATGGTTAAAAGTGGATAAATCCCCAGGACCTGATCAGGTGTACCCAAGAACTCTGTGGGAAGCTAGAGAAGTGATTGCTGGGCCTCTTGCTGAGATATTTGTATCATCGATAGTCACAGATGAGGTGCTGGAAGACTGGAGGTTGGCAAACGTGGTGCCACTGTTTAAGAAGGGTGGTAAAGACAAACCAGGGACTATAGACCAGTGAGCCTGACCTGGGTGGTGGGCAAGTTGGAGGGAATCCTGAGGGACAGGATGTACATGTATTTGGAAAGGCAAGGACTGATTTGGGATAGTCAACATGGCTTTGTGCGTGGGAAATCACGTCTCACAAACTTGATTGAGTTTTTTGAAGAAGTAACAAAGAAGATTGATGAGGGCAGAGCAGTAGATGTGATCTACATGGACTTCAGTAAAGCGTTCAACAAGGTTCCCCATGGGAGACTCATTAGCAAGGTTAGATCTCATGGAATACAGGGATAACTAGCCATTTGGATACAGAACTGGCTCAAAGGAAGAAGACAGGGTGGTGGTAGAGGGTTGTTTTTCAGATTGGAGGCCTGTGACCAGTGGAGTGCCACAAGGATCGGTGCTGGGCCCTCTACATTTTGTCATTTACATAAATGATTTGGATGCGAGCATAAGAGGTACAGTTAGTAATTTTGCAGACGACACCAAAATTGGAGGTGTAGTGGACAGCGAAGAGGTTTACCGCAGATTACAACAGAATCTGGACCAGATGGGCCAAGGGGTTGAGAAGTGACAGATGGAGTTTAATTCAGATAAATGCGAGGTACTGCATTTTGGGAAAGCAAATCTTAGCAAACCTTACTTAATGGTAAGGTCCTAGGGAGTGTTACTGACCAAAGAGACCTTGGAGTGCAGGTTCATAGCTCCTTGAAAATGGAGTCGCAGGTAGATAGGATAGTGAAGAAGGCGTTTGGTAAGCTTTCCTTTATTGGACAGTGTATTGAGTACAGGAGTTGGGAGGTCATGTTGCGGCTGTACAGGACATTGGTTAGGCCACTGTTGGAATACTGCATGCAATTCTGGTCTCCTTCCTATCGGAAAGATGTTGTGAAACTTGAAAGGGTTCAGAAAAGATTTACAAGGATGTTGCCAGGGTTGGAGGATCTGCCAGGGGGAGGCTGAACAGGCTGGGGCTGTTTTCCCTGGAGCATCAGAGACTGAGGGATGACCTTATAGAGGCGCATGGATAGGATAAATAGACAAACTCTTTTCCCTAGGGTCAGGGAATCCAGAACTAGAGGGCATAGGTTTAGGGTGAGAGGGGAAAGATATAAAAGAGACCTAAGGGGCAACTTTTTCACACAGAGGGTGGTACATGTATGGAATGAGCTGCCAGAGGATGTGGTGGAGGCTGGTACAATTGCAACATTTAAGAGGCATTTGGATGGGTATATGAATAGGAAGGGTTTGGAGGGATATAGTCTGGGTGCTGTCAGGTGGGACTAGATTAGGTTGGGATATCTGGTCGGCATGGACGGGTTGGACCGAAGGGTCAGTTTTCATGCTGTACATCTCTTTGACTCTATGACTTTATCTCAATTGTTCACATCAGTTTGTTGTAACCATATGGCTGTTTAATTAGTCAGCCCACAATGGTAACTATCATTCCAATGCATGTACTAAGAACTTCAACTATAGGGAGGTTGTCTAGCTGTTGATCCAAGGCAGCAGAATTAACTAAATGTTTTCAAAAGTGTGTGGTTGAGTCTGATCACTGATAGAGGTGCAATGTTATGTCCGAGAATTTGTTTTCTTGGAAACTGATGGCATATGTGAACGCAACACAGGAACGGCACCTTGAGCCTTGGCAACAGCTCCTGTGTCTGGGCAATGGGTGCAGCTCCATCCACATAGAGAAATTCTCAGATTGTCACATACTGCATATTTGACTTTGTTTTCAATCTTGATAGATTCAGGAAGTTTCCATCTCATAGGTTTGGATCAGGCAGTAGAACAGTGAGGGTAGAAAAATAGCAGGGACTACAACATAGCCCTAATTCATTCCATTCTTGATCACAAATCTGTCAGGAGGAAGAGCTAGATAAATGTTGCTGTTCAGGTTACCAGGGAAGGACCAGCAATTTTCTCTAATATCCAGTTGACCCCTGACCAATTCACGGTGAGATTGATAAAATCAAAATTAAGTGGTCTTTGTTGTTCTGTTTCTGCCTCTTGAAGCTGACCGAGGTGGTTAAGACTGCTATGGATCTACCTACTCTGGAAACATATTATGCATCAAGTATAATCTCATGGCAAATCATTACAGCTTTCTTAGCACAACGTTAGCCAATACTTTTCTGGTGATGCTGAGGAGTGAGATGCTGTGGTAGTTACTCGAATCTCTTCAATTGCCTTTGTTCTTGTGTAACCAAATGCTTGTGTCACACACATGGTGTGGGTACAGCTTTTTCTCCAGCAGCAGAGGAGGAGGAGATATAGCAGCAGAGAAGCTTTTCATATTTGAGCAGCTCAACTGGTAGGCCATCTTTTTCAGAAATGTCCTTTCTGCAATGGGGTCAGTAGCCTGTTTGACAGTCGCATCTAATCCCGCAAACTTCTCTGGGATAATTAGGGCTGGGCAATCAATACTGACCTATCCAGCAACACTGATATCCCATGGAAGAAGTTAAAAGGATGTAACTTGCTGACATCTGGATGGCTATGTTGGCTGCATGAGATTGAAATGTGCTTTCAGTACAGGAGACAGGTTGTAAGTCAGGTGAGCTGCATTTTTACTAGACCGGAATAACTTCTGCATGCTTGGTCTTAAAAACCCTGTGAGAATTTCTGACACTCGTCATCTGTTTTACATGGAATATTGAGGTGTGACAAGTCATTGTATTTGGACTTGCATAATTTCCTTGGTTGTACCTTGCCCCTGTTAGTGATGAGTGTGTGACCAGTATCACTCTGCACTGTCATAGATATGTAGTTGTGTGGAATGCTGGACAGATCTCACTGTCTGGTGTTTATCAGGTCAGCTTCATGCCAGTACCCAGAGCCTGTGCTGATCTTGGCCCTGGAAAAAAGTATTAGGAACTCACAGACCACACTGTGCACAACATTTTGATTGTTGCTGTCTATTTTTTTTTATTTTACCAATACCATGATGACTGACACATATTTGACAAAAAAAAATCCCCTGATCTAACTCCTGCATTAAAGTCCCCTAAGGGAAGTCACCTCTTTTCCATATCGCTGATGTTTTGAGCACTGGATACAAGGTTGCTCCATAAGTGCTCACGAATAGATAGAAGGTGATCAGGGGTCACAAAAGCATCTCAATCATCAAACTTTTTTTTGACATTGAAACCCACTCCATGTCCACAGGTGTTCAGTGGAACTTTTGTCATGCCAGTGGATAATTGAGGATATAATGTGCCTCACATATTATTGTTTTGTTGGCTAATCTAGTCTCTTTGAGAACATCAATTTCAATTTGTACTTACGTTGCTCATGGTAGATCAGTGCTGTCTTTTCAATTTTGTCTGTTGACTGAAAGTCCTCATTCCAAGGCACACATACGTGCAGCTCCAGTCATCATGCTAGAGGATCTACACATCTTATTTGAGGGGTTCCCATTTGCTATCTGCTTGTTGGAATATGATCTAACCCTCAAATAACCATTTGGGAAGGCAGATGTTTGTGGGTTAGTATCATATTGGCTGGTGTTTGACAAATAGAATGCCAATGCTATTATCAGAGACAATCTCCCATACATCAACCAGGCTGGGCTATAAATTACTATCTCAAGTGTTGTCGTTCAACACCATCCCACCTAGACAAAGTTAAGGATGAAGTGTCCTATTTGTTTTGGCTGCGGAGTCATGGCAGGATCTGGGCAGCATCTGCATCTCCCTCTTGGCCAAATGGATTAAATCCAGAGCAAGGGCAGAAGCTTTTTCTTCTTGAACCCATTCCATTGTAAGGAGGTGCGTGTTTGAATCAATCACTAGCTGTCTGTATGATTCCACTCCAGTGGTTCTGACTTTTCTGAGGCAGGTGCACAAGGCAGTGGCTACTATTGGTCCCATAGTTCAGACTTATCGAGGGACATCAGGGGTATCCACCTGCTGCAGGGACTTCACACCTAACTTCTGGGGACCAAGGTTCCTAAAAGATCCTTTGCAGGTCAACCTCAGGCCAAATGATGACTAGATGAAATGTAGGCACTTCGCAAACAGGCACTTTGCCGTTCTTGGTGATGCAGAGGCAATGTACTGACAAGACAGAACTTCCACAGTTGGTCTTCCCAGTAAGTTAGATAGTGTCAATGGATCAATCAATCAATTAATCAACACATAACAGCACACAGTGCAAATCTCTGACTTTCGGAGATCCCAATGATCATCTGAAAAGCAAGGATTGGAATAACTTCTAACGCCAGTCTTCTGACAAAAGCTTTTCTGCAGGAGATTTAAGTGATCTGGCGAATATTTTGACTATCAGGTTTGACACAACATTAGTATTAGAAGTCAACATCTTACAGTCTTGGGTCACTTTGAAAACATACCTTAAGATTTATTTAACTTTCTCAGCTGACTACTTCAGTCTTTTATTAATTTAAAATAATCAACAGAGTAACATGATACTAAGGATAATATTTGGATGGTTAACATGATGATCTGAACCTCTGAGAAAATAGATTATATTTGAGATATTTGTCAGAGTAATCAGAGCTTCTATTATTTTTGCAGCCCTTGCAGAAGAGAGATCAAGACCCATATTCCCAACTTGGCTTTAACAAAAGGAACCAGGACACAGAGGCTGGATTTGGAACAAAACATGTATTTTGCTTTTATTTATATTTTAACAAATAAGAATCAATTCCAAAGGCAGACAAAGGACTATTTTATAACAGGAAATTCAGAATGAATCTTCTAAATGTTGAGGTTGCAATTTCTGGGATGCTTAGGCTAAAATCTGCAATTGTTATTTACATAAGACTATGGCAGTACTGCAGACGTCTGGTGGTGCTGTTCCTTCCCCCGAACTTGAACCCCAGGCTGGAGTCCCACCCCAGGACTTGATGGCCACAAAGTGTTATAACATGATCAAACAGGTTGTGTATCTGTCTGAAAATCCTTCTCACTCAAGTTAACGGCAAGCAGTAAGAGCAAGAAACATTTCTGCCAGGTGATGGAAAGGAATTTAAGTACCTCTACCCATCACTGTCCATAGATCCAGACTACAACCTATGTTTCAAAATGAACTGTAACACCATCACCACCATAAACAGTACTAATTGGGAGACAGGAGAGCATGAGTGTACAACGTTCTGCAAGTGAAATTCCTACATTACATTGCACAGCTAGTTATTTAGTGAGTTGTAACGGTTCAATATTTTCAAAATAACTCAAGTGCATTATTTCCATGAACTTGCAAAATGTTATTGGAAAATATTTATTTTCGCTTTTTATGGCCGTATAGCGGTGTTTCTTTAAAGGGGCCCATGAGCTGAGAATGCGTGTGTATCTGGAACCCTCTTCTCATTCACAAGTGATTCAGTTTAAAAACAACAGTAGTAAATCTTTACATTTAAACAAAATAAAGGTTACTTTATTGCAAAACTGCTACTAAGTAGGATGGATAAAATAATTAACTTTACGTAAAACAAAGACTAGAAGCATGCAAGGATCAAAAGATACTTATGAAGTTGCAAGTAAGATACAACCTACAATCATATTCAACCAAAAATAGCAAATTGGGATTCTGATGCACACAATGAAATGTTTACCAGTTGAAACAAGTCCAGGAAGTTGAAAGCCTCATTTGATGCATGAAAAAGATTAACTTTTGTTTTAAAACAGGATGCTATTAAATTATCATCATTCATTGTTCTTTTTCTCTAACAGAGAGAAGGTGCTGCTTATAATGACACCTATTCCGTAAGTACTATACGGCTTTAAGAAATTAGCCATGATTATCCAATTAGCCAGAGGAAATGGGTGAGATCCTTAATGAGTACTTTACATCAGTATTCACTAAAGAGATGGAAGTGAGGAATGTTGAAGTTAGGAAAAGATGTGTTAATACTCTTGAGCAGGTCAACATAAGGAAGGAAGATGTGTTGGATGTCTTGAAATGCATTAAGGTAGGCAAATTCCCAGGGCAAGATTGGATCTATCCCTGGATACTGTGGGAGGCAAGGAAGGAAAGTTAACCTGGGCTTTAACAGATAGCTTTGCATCCTCTTTCAGCTCAGGCACAGTTGGAGGACTGGAGAATGGTTAATGTTCCTTTGTTTAAGAAGGAAAACAGAAATAATCCAGATAATTACAGGCCAGTGAGTCTGATGTCAGTGGTGGGAAAGCTGTTGGAGAAGGTACTGAGACAGGATTTATTCACATTTGGTAGTGAAAGGACTTGTTAATGATTGGCAGCAGGGGTTTATGTGGGGAAGATCATGTCTCACCAACATGGTTGAGTTTGTTTGGAGAAGGGAAAGGTAGTGGATGTTGTCTACACGGACTTAGTAAGGCATTTGCTAAGGCTAGTACAGAAGGTAGAGTCTCATGGGTTGCAGGTTGTGCTGGCTAGATGGATACAGTATTGGCTTGGGCATAGAAGACAGAGAGTAGCAGTGAAGGGAGCTTTCAGAATGGATATCAGTAACTAGTAGTGTTCCGCAGGGATCAGTGTTAGGACCTTTGTTGTTCATAATATATAAAGAACTGGAGAAAAATGTAGTGGGCTGATTAGTAAGTTTGCAGATGACACCAAAATTGGAGAAGTTGCAGATAGTGAGGAGGATTGTCAGAAGATACAGCAGGATTTGGATAGATTGCAGATTTGGATGGAGAAATAGCAGATGGAGTTTAGTCCCGACAAATGTGAGGTGATGCATTTTGTACGAGCAAATTCAGATGTGAATTATACAATAAATGGCAGAACCCTCAGAAGCATTGACATAGAGAGGGATCTAGGTATAAGGTCCAGAGATCCCTGGAAGTAGCAACACAAGTGGGTAAGGTGGTCCAGAAGGCTTGCCTTCATCAGCCAGGATATCGAATATAAAAGTTGACAAGTTATGATACAGTCGTATAAAACACATTTGGAATATTGCATGTAGTTCTGGTTCCAACACTACCAGAAGGATGTGGATGCTTTGGAGAGGGTGCAGAGAAGGTTTACCAGGATGTTGCCCGGTCTGGAAAGTTTTAGTTATGGGGAGAGGTTGGGAATCTCGGATTCTTTTCACTAGAAAGGTGTAAGGGGCAACCTGGTAAAGGTCTACAAAATTATGAGAGACACAGATAGGGTGGGTATTTCCCAGGGTGGAAGGGTCAACTACAAGAGGGCACAGGTTCAAGGTGAGAGGGGCAAGTTTAGGGAGAATTGCAGGGTAAATGTTTCAGCCAGAGAGTGGAGGGTATTAGAATACATTGCCAGTGGACATGATGGAAGCAGGCACATTAGCAATGTTTGAGGCGGATCTTGCTAGACACATGAACAGGAAATGAACAGAGGGATAGAAACCATGCAGGGGCAATAAGTAGTGAGCCTAAATGAGGATTAGGGATTGGCACAGGCTTGGTAAGCCAAGATTCCTGTGCTGTATTGTATCGTATATTGTGTAACTGTTCTACCGTTATTTTCTGTTCCCCCTGTTGAGGAATGATTATAACTTATATTTTTAAAACATAACTGTACTTCGCTGGCACAAAGTCTTCAGATACAACTGAATCATCTGCTACGGAATTTGATAGACTTCTAATGACCATGTGCTGCTGAATTGTAAATAATGAGAAACAGCAACATCTTCTATCCATGGATTGTATACACATGATCCCATGTAATGGCAGATATGTTTACAATTTGATTAAATGGAGTATGGTTTGACTTTGATATAAAAACTATTAACCACCATATAGGCCCCTGAGGTGAGTGCAGATATTGCACCTTGAAGAACTTACCCCAATGTCATTCTGATAATTATAGGGTAAGACAGAGGCCATGAGTAATGCATTTGTCCTACTGAATTTATTGTCAATGTTTTTCAGCCAACAATCAGTCAGATTGAGAGGTTGCTTAGCTCATGGATAGGAAGGCACGTGTGGGAAGCGTAGTAACATTGGGAGAGTGAAGAAGATTTATGGATTTGTAATGGGGAAAGATGATCTTAAGAGCTTATGGTTTGAGGAAATTGTGAGGAAAAGGTTATGGACGGGTTGAAGAGACCATGTGGCGTGGAGAGATCCAATGATGGTTGATGAGAGTACAGAGTGTGGGTGATTGTGGGGTGATTAGGTTGGGTTGCTTTCCACGATATACTCAAGTGCTGGAGAGATATTTATCTCTGGATCTGTTAATTCACTTGTCTCTTCAGCTGCAGGATTCTGGGAAATTCAACCAGCAGCTATTAAATGTATAATTGTTGAAATTGAAGTGTTGAATCTGATGAGTTGATCTGAATAAATGAACTTCTCATGCGAGGTTAATGCTGGTGTCCCAGACCCTTTGCCATTGAACTTGGATGTGGGTTGATTTGAGGCAGGATAGAATTGGGTAGATGTTTGAACATTTAACTAAAGCCTTCCATCCAACCTGCTCAAAAAAACCTCTTAATTCTATTGACACTTGTAGCAATATTCCTTATTAACTTTTAGTCAGTCAGTTATCTGCAGCATCTAGGAAGTGTCATGGACGAATGCAGCATAAACCAATGCTTGTGACTTGTGACCATATTAGAGGGAGGTGCTGAATAAAGTTCTGTGGAACAAAACCCAGCTTGCATCTCCTTTGCACATCCTTTAATAACTAAATAGAAAACCATAATGACTGGTGCATTCATTTGTAATTAAACAGCATTTCAACTGAAGATCAAAATTTATTTTGATTTCAGAAACTGAATCCTAAGAACAGAAGTGAGCCTTACGGTGAAATCAAACCAACTCAGCAGGTATGATATGAGCGTACTGATCCTATCCACAGATTACTGTAAATTCTGTAAATAATCATGTCCCGTTATAAATGTATACTTTTACTTGTGTTACACATAAAATACTCAATCGATTGTTCAGTACTGTAAAAGTTAGTGTAATCAGGTCTGATAGTGCATATCTTGCTTTGGGTATATGTTACAAACTGTGTCAGCTGAACAAAAGTGCTAGATTTGGAAGGAATGAATTATTTTAGTGTCAAAGGTGGCAGTTTTAATTTGTCTGGTAACTGAATAAAAATTGCAAATCTGAATGATCTACATCTCCAGTACAAATGCTACACAGATCATTGTCTCCTGTGCAGGTAGTGTTCAGGGTTTATACACATACATACCCCCTTATTACATGTATGTACAATCTGCAGAGTAATCCAAATTAGAAACACCCTGGAGTTACACTGTGGAATGCCAGCTCAATAAGATAATTATATTATCCAAAGACTTTGCCTGTCCCTCACTCTGACTATTTGGTATATGCTCACAGCATGCAATGTGTTGCTTACAGGGAAGGACTTGGAAAACCTATCGTTAAATGTGTTCGCATGAAATTTAGCACAGACAGTTAGCGAAGTACCTAAAAATATATGTATTAGGGATGAATGAATTAATCAACATATATGTTTTTCTTCCCCAGCCGAAGCGAAGAGGCAAGGGAGGGAATGACATTTACCAGGTAAGAAAGTAATGACTGGAGTTACTATTTTTTAAAGATGAGTTATGAGTGACGTAAACCAGTAAGCCTCCCTTCCATCTTCTATTATATATCGACTTGTCCTAACTTGTATCGTCCCGTTCACCCAGAATCCAGGTGCTTTCTGACTGATACATGCTCTAAGTTGAACTACACTTCAATCATAAAATTCTAATCCTCATTTCAAATTTCTCCTTAGCCTCGCAACTCCCAAGCTCTTTAACCTCATACAGCTTTACAATTTCCAGAAGCTTTTGTATCCCTGTCCTGCCTTTAATTACTGAGTCCCTAAATTTTGGAAACTCATAGACCTCTGCAAATTTGCTCTTTAAGAGCTCTTCAAACCAATATTTAGGTAATCTGAATAAACGGCCTGGATGTCTGAAGACCAGACAGTCGTTGGAGCAGTATAGATTGAAATTGTACTTCAAAATGATATGGAGTCTCTGATGCAATTAATTGTGGGAAATTGAAACTTTCGATGGACAATTCCCCTGCATCTGAAACCCTCTGAAAAAGCCCCTTAATATCAGAGACTTGAGGATTCTGACTCATTAAACTGAATGTTTCGCAAGGAAAGGTTAAAGGATTCAAATCCTACCCCTGAGTAACTATTAAACTGAGTCACTGTCTCACAACCCCCTGAGTTAGCCTAACAACAACCCCCCCCATCCCGTCCACCACCACCACTGCCAGGAATAACACTGACCCCTCCTGCCCTAACCAGTACTTTGAGCTATCCTAAGCACTTATCCACTTTCCTGGCATCCTACCAACCTGGCTTCCAGCTCTGATTAGAAATTCATGGCCAATAGCTCTTTAAATGATGTGCCAAATTCTAGTTGATAATGTTCCAGTGAAGTTCCTGAGAATATTTGACTATGTTAAAGGCAGTATACCACTCCAACGTTTTGCTGTTACAGACAGCACATACAATTCACATACACAAATTCTGGCAAATGTTTCCACTTTTGTAAAGGATGGGTCATCTAGAAGCCTTTAATGGAAATCTGTTTGGCTAGGCCATTTAGTCCCCAACAGTTCTTTCACTTTTTTGAGAAATATGGCCGTACTTTGGGTTAACTCTTTTCTTATTTTCCATGGTACTGTTGGCTAACAAAATTTTAAAACTAAGGTTGATAGATGTAACAATAAATTCAGCACCAACTGCCATTGCAGAAGAGTTTCAAATTTCTACCACCCTTTATATGTTGGAGCCAACTCCTAATTTCACCCCTGCGAAGTACAGCCCTAATCTCTAGATAATGTGCCCTTGAACTAGACATTCAACTAGCAGCTACCCGGTCGGTCCCTTCACATCTGGGAACCTTTTCTTTATTCTTTCACGGGATGTAGATGTCATTGGCAACACCATCAGTTCTTGTCCATCTTGATCTTAAAGAGAGGTGCTTGTTATTTCAGGGGTTAGTTGAGAATCAAACACATTACTGTGGGTCTGCAGTCACATGTAGGCCAGACCAGGTAAGGCTGACAGATGTACCTCCCTGAAAGACATTAGTGAACCAGATGGGGTTTTACAACAATTGAAAGTTTCATGGTCACCATTGCTGAGACTAGGTTTCAATCCCAGATAAATTAACTTAATTTAAATTCCAGCAGCTTCCATAGTGGGATTTGAACCCTTGACCACAGAATCTGGGCCCTTGGAGTTATGAGTTCAGTGACATTACCACTACCCCATCATCTAACCAAGCATGAGATTCGATCGGCTTCAATTGTAGCCACATTTCTATGAGGCATTTTATCAAATTGCTTCTGGAAGCAAAGTAACTAAAAATCTTAGAAATTCTCCTGTTTATTAATGTGGTCACCCCTTCATAACTTTTATTCAGATTCATCAGGCATCTCCTACTGTTTCAGTCCAGGCTGATTCTCTCTGGTCAGCTGAAAATTTCGAAGAGGTCAGATTTTAGACAACTGGTTTTTTACTGCCTCGTTTCTTAAGGACTGACACAATTTTCAATCTAAATTCACAGTTTCCAAATTGACTGAACTTTGGTAATGTTAGGACACCTGCAATTTTCACCTTTATTTGAAACTCTTTGATATAATCATCTGGTGCTGACATCTGTGACTTTTAAAGTGTCATTATAGTCTTCAATATTGCTATTTTACTTAGTTTTTAAATCACTGATTCAAACTTATCTTCCTTTAATATCTGTAGATTCAACTGTTTTTCCACTGTCAGTTCTGATGATACAAATAAATTATTCAGTTTGTTCACCATTTCACTGACAATATCACTGTTATCACTTTCCAAGGGATCCATATTGCTAGCAACCATTTTCTTTTTCCTGATGATTGAACATTTTTGTGTTGAACTTGGATATCCATTGCATTTTTTTCATACCCGCTTTCTGTAGCTGTATACATTTTGTCATCCTTTGCACCTTTCCGATTGACCAGGCTTTTGTTTTGCAGTTTTAAGTGCTTTTTCTTTTAGTTTTATGTTGTCTCTTACTGCTGTAGTTTTGTGTGTTTCCCCAAGCTTTAGTGCATCCTGTGGCATGTAGTCCTGGACTTTGGAATATGCCAGTCTGCAACACTCAGTCAGGGTCTACTTTTTCAGCTGGAAGACCAACAAGTTTCAGGCAGACAACGACTGTCTTTCATTGAGTTGATCGTCTTCCAGGCAAAGTCAGTGTTTGTCTCAGTGTGCGTCCCAAGAAACAGACTATACAGCACCGAGTCCTGATTCACAGAGCTGCTCAGGACAAACACTGCATCTTTCTCTAGACTTCCTTTGCTTAGGCACATTTCAGAAGGAGATGTGTGACAGTCTTTAGGCCCTGTAACCACTTCAAGGGCAGCATGCAGTGGCGCAGAGAGTCTGGGCATGCATAAAGGATCTCACCACCAGTCAAGTGATTTCTTGGTGCTTGTTGAAAAGTTCTGGCAAATGATTTTCACTGTCTGCTCAGGGAACCACATGACAGGATCCACCCTCTCCTTTTCCTGCTGGGTCTCAAGGACACTATGTGCTGACCACTTCCTGATGTACTTTTGGTCAAAAGTGCTTTTCCACCCGAGTACTGGTGTCAATGGTGAATAAAATGGAACTTGCCTTTCTCACATTACTCTTAGTGATCTGTTCACCTTCTTAACTTGTTTGTCCTTATGCCAATTTGTATGTGGATCAGGTAATAACTCAGAGTTTTCTGTTCTCAAAATCCTGTTCTTTAATTTAGTTCCCACTTTCTGGCATCCTTGACATTTGGTTAACATTTCAGGCATTCTGCCATCTTTAAATGTAACAAATACATCAATGTTGTTGGACAGGATTAGTTTCTATGATTCCTCACCCTCTGAAGGTGCCCTTCCCCCATTACACAGCATATTATTGTTATAGCAACTCTATTCAAAACCTGCACCTCTCCAAGAGATATGTCTGAAGTCTGGAGTAAACTGCCTAGATACTGCTTCCCTTCCTTATGCCAACTTGCAGTGCAGTCCAATAATTCATAAGCTAGAGATTCGAGATGGAGACATTTATCATAGGTGTGTTCACTTTTTAGTATTGCTATCCACAAAAGTCTACACATCATCGTCCAGCCACACAATCTGCTTAACCAATCCTTGGTCTGTTATTTATGTCCACTTTACAGTTTGTTACATCTGTTCATTAACACGTTTTAAGTCCTCAACTTGGTCAAAATCTTGAAATACTAGTCAGTGAACCAATACTTACAAAGGGAATAAAACAGCATCTTCTTGCCTGTTCATACCAAATTTCTGACTTATGCACTCTCTGCTGCATCACTGTTCAACAGTGATGCTCATGACAAAACTTTTAATCTGACCTTTTATAAAGAAAAATTAAAAATAGAAACAACTTAAAGCAATGTTCTGTAATCCTGTGCTTTGGCAGGTTGTTATATGCATAAGAATTATCTGCTGAAAAATTAGGTATCCTTGACCAACTTTCTCTACAAGTCTGGATTTCTTGAAAGGTGCCATGGTATTATCTCTGCAGAGCGAAGTGTATTTCGGGAAATAAATTCCTTTTGATATACCCAATGAGCTAAGAATCTCATGGAACTATTTTGCAGGGACTGAGTGCAGCTACGCAGGACACATATGACCATCTGCAAATGCAGCAATTACCAGCTGTGCCTCCACCTCCTCGTCGCTGAGATTCTATGATTGATGTTTGAACACCATGAATACCTTTAGGATTAACTCCACTTTACATGCACCAAAGATAATGCTGTTTTTGGAATTGTTCTTGAAAAATCCAGTTTTTTTTAAAAAAACATTTGCATCATTTAAAAATATCACCATAAAGGCAACACTCTGAGAGATGTTTCAAGGCCTGAAATTTTATTTTCCTCTATGGATCATTTATTTTGATTGAGGTTTTTCAGGTAATATGAAATAGATTAAGTCTACACACATCTTTGAAAGTTTTTTTGGTTGTATTTTTGCATAGGCTTACTGAATCTATGCAATACGAAAAAATAAAGGCAACATACATAACTAAATGGAAATAGGTATTTTAAATGATAAATGGTCTCTAACTGGACAAAATGTAAAGAGATAGTATCAAAATAGAATTAGGGTTTTCAATCCTTTTTCTGAAAAGTAATTAAAATTCAATCTGAACAGGCATATTTGCATTAGTTTTGTATTAAAACACCTACAGATAAGGAGTCGTGTAAATACCATTAGAAATGCAAAGTAACATGATCGTTTTAACTGTAAACATTTTGTTTTAGCTATCCACTGAATTCTTACACTTCAATGAGATTGTAGAAGTTGCGGTTATATTGTTTGAGATTAGGTTTTTAGATGTTACCTGGCAGTATCTAGTCTCACTTTTCTTGTTGAAACAAAGCGAAGTGCTTGGGTTGAGAAGCAAAACATAATTTACCCAGAGTCTTCTAAATGTTAACATTGTTAAATGCAAAATACATCACGATTATTTCTAAGCAAATGATTTCAGCACATATAGGTATTCATTTAGGGCTAAACTTTCTGATAAAGCTTTTAGTTTGGCTAGAAATTTAAAAGTTAATTTTAAATCCCTCCATTATTTCAATATTTAGACTTTGATCATAGCTTACAAAGTAAAAAAATATATACAACACGAACATACATTTTAATGAAAATATATTTATTCAAAATTAGATGATCAGGGATATTCCAAAATGAAGAAAAAGCAAAGTAATAATCATTTGAGATCACCCAAAGTTTTCACGGTTGTGTTCCTTTATACTGTATTAAGTTTTTCTGTTACTCATGGTCTTTGGCCAAGTTTTGTAGTTGCTGCCCATGTATTCAATACAGGAATGGCTACTTAGCTCGTGCGAGTGTCACTTTTTAAAAATGAGTTATCAAGATCCAAAATATACTGCCTGAAAAGGTTGCGAAAGCAGAGCCAATAATGACTTTCACAAATATTTACTTGAAAGGGAAAGACATCAGTGTTATTAAGAGGTGGTGAAGCAGGATTGCTCTTTCAAATAACTGCTACAGGGTATAATAGACTGGGGTTGTTTTCCTTGGAACTGGCAGAGTTAATAGAGATTTATTTCAGGTGTACAAAATGATGACCTCCCTAGATAGAGTGAAAAGAAAGACTTATTTTTCTCAGTAGAGAGGTCAATAATGAATAACATTGACTTAAAGTAATTGGCAAAAGCATTAAAGGATGGTTGAGGAGAATGCTTTTCACCCAAAGGGAAATTGGGAGTATGGAACCCACTGTAAGAAAGAGTAAACAATGTAGAAATCCTTATTGCACTTAAATAATTTTTCAATATGCACTTGAAGTTCCACAGATTACAGGTTAACAGATTAAGAGCTGGAAAGTGAGATTAGGCCAAATGGGTCTTTTTCTTCCTGTCAGGATCAACATGATGTGTGCCTAATGTGCTGTAAATTTCCTATGTTTCTTACAAGCATGCTTTGACTGAAGTCCTCCTTCTGTGCATTAAAATTCAATTATTATTGTGGTTACATTAACGATCAAAGCAAGTTACAAAGCTTCAGTTTCTGCGTGTGGGTAACATTTTCATAAGAACAAACTGACTCAACTACAGCTACTACTAATTACCTTGATGTCCATTAACCAACATTGTTTCATTTACTATCCTGGAAATAAGGTCCTGTTTGCCTAGTAAAGTAGCTTCCTTTATTGTCTAAAAATTACACCTAATTCACCATAATCTTAATTGTATTTTGAATGCACAGTCAAAAAAAAAGTTTGTTATAAAGTAATATATTCACGAACAAACTAAATACCACATTATTAGACTGTGCAATTAGTTTCTAGTTTTGAAATGAATGCACTACCTGAAGGTCTATAAAAGGAAATGAACAGATAATCTTCCTTCTCAAGAAATGTGACTCGCTGTTTGATTGTTACAATTTGAACAAATCCAGGAGGCAATTTTTGTTAACTTATTTTGAATGTGGGCCTAACTGATGAGTTTTCTTTTTGCTTTGTTTTATGGTTGTTTAAAGGAAATTTTAACCATTGTTCACTTTACAATTTCATGTATTTAAGATGTAATGTTGTCTGTAATGCCTGTCTATTTTTCTGTATTAAATAGTAGTTATCAAGGTTTATTTGTATATTAATAATCTTTTGATTCTTTAGCCCTAGGGCAGTTTAGTGGGAGAATCCTTCTTTGTGAAGCCCAGTGGCTTTTCCATCAGTAGACAAAACCACGCCAAAATTGATATAATTTTGAGAACAGTTAGAGTAATAAAAGGATGCTCGATAGTAAATTCATCATGAGCGAAGAAAGCATTACCGCAAGAGGATGTATTATAAATAGATGCATTTACACTGAATAGTTTAAATTCTGAAATAGACAAGATGCAAACAATATAAGCTTGACAGCTTTGAAAAGTCACGATTTCAGTTTGCATCTTAATCTTCTGTCAGAATGAGAAGGGAAACAGTTAGCTTGGTGTCATCAATAATCCCTCCTTGTGATGCACAAAAGCTGACTAGTTCATTTGTTCTGTTAGGTAATTGGACAAGCCAAATATCAGCTAACAGTATAAAATATAAATATGAAACAAGACAGACCACCAAGCCTTTAAGTGATAATAAATTAGAAATGAAGACCAGTGAAGAGGACATTTGGTTGGGCACATAGAGTCAAAGAAATGCACAGCATGGAAACATACCCTTCTGTCAAACTCGTCCATGCCGACCAGATATCCCAACCCAATCTAGTCCCACATGCCAGCACCCGGCCCATATCCCTCCAAACCCTTCCTATTCATATACCCATCCAAATGCCTCTTAAATGTTGCAATTGTACCAGCCTCCAGCCCCAGCCAGTTCAGCCTCTCCCTATAGCTCAAATCCTCCAACCCTGGCAACATCCTTGTAAATTGTTTCTGAACCCTTTCAAGTTTCACAACATCTTTCTGATAGGAAGGAGAGCAGAATTGCACACAATATTCCAACAGTGACCTAACCAATGTCCTGTACAGCCGCAACATGACCTCCCAACTTCTGTACTCAAGCAGCTTGTCCTTGAGACTCTTCCTGCCAGGCTGATGTTGTAACTGTAAAGCTGGAAACAATAAATCTTTTCATTAAGAGCTCCATGACAGACATACATATGAACCAAGAACAGAAATAGGCCATTCAGGCTCTTGAGAGTGCTCTTCCTTTCATTAAGCTTCCATCAACAAGCTTACAAGATGATCAGAGGAATAGGTAGGGTGAACAGTGAAAGCCTTTTTCCTTGGCTAGCACGCAGGGACATTGCTTTAAACTGAGGGGTGATAGATGTAGGACACATGTCAGAGGTAGGTTCTTTATTTAGAGAGTAGTAAGGACATGGAACAGTAGTAGACTTGCCAACTTTAAGTGGTCCTTGGATAAATATATGTATGATAATAGAATAGTGTAGATTAGATGGGCTTCAGATCGGTTTCACTGGTCGGCACAACGTCGAGGGCTAAAGGGCCTGTACTGCACTGTATTGTTCTATGTTCTATAAACTGGCTGCTCTGACTGTAATCTCATATCCACATTCCCATTGATCCCTGATAATCTTTCAACCCATTGCTTAACAAGAATCTATGAAAGTCTACATTAAAAGTATTCAAGGATTCTGCTTACACCACTTCTTCAGGAAGAAAGTTCCAGTCATGATACTCCAAAACTACTTCACTTAACCTCTGTTATAAATGGACAAGCCCAATTCTTAAAGTGGACCCTTCTTCATAATTTGCTAACAAGAGGAAACATCATCTCTGCATGTACTGTCAAAACCCTTAGGATTTTGTTTCAATAAAGTCATCCCTTACTCTTCAAAATTCTTGTGGATACAAGATCAGCTCGTCTAAACCTTCCTTACAACACAGCCTACCAATTCCAGTTTAGTCTGTTCATATTAGTTTAGTCAACCATTTCTGAATTGCCTCCGATGCATTTACATAATTCCTTTGATTAAGGTGACCAATACTGTGCACTGTACTCCAGTTGCATACTCAGTAGTGCCCCTTATAACTGAAGCGTTACCTCCTTAATCTGTATTCAAATAAGTTGGATTAGTTATAAGATTCCAATAATTACTTGTGTCTACAAACTAACCTTTTGTGATTCGTACATAAGGAGACTTAGTTCCCTCTGCATCCAGAGTTCTGTAATCCCTCACAATTTAGTTTATTTATTTGCGGCCAAAATGGACAATTTTATATTTCCAATATTATAATCAATTTGCCGCATCTTTCCCTTCCCAGTTAACCTACCTTAATGTTTTTGTCATCACTTTGTGTCTTCTTCACAAGTTACTTTCCTATCAGCAACCAATTGTGGGCGGTACGGTGGCACAGTGGTTAGCACTGCTGCCTCACAGCGCCAGAGACCCGGGTTCAATTCCCGCCTCAGGCGACTGACTGTGTGGAGTTTGCACGTTCTCCCCGTGTCTGTGTGGGTTTCCTCCGGGTGCTCTGGTTTCCTCCCACAGTCCAAAGATGTGCAGGGTCAGGTGAATTGGCCACACTAAATTGCCTGTAGTGTTAGGTAAGGGGTAAATGTAGGGGTATGCGTGGGTTTTGCTTCGGCGGGTCGGTGTGGACTTGTTGGGCCGAAGGGCCTGTTTCCACATTGTAATGTAATCTAATCTAATCACACCTTCATCTCTTCATTTAATTCATTTATATAAACTGTAAACAATTGAGGTCCCAGCACCAATCCCTGTGATGTTCCACTAGTAATATCTTGCCAGTATGAAAAAGACCAATTTACACCTATTCTCTGCTTCTTACTAATGAGCCAATTCTTACTTTGGAAGTTCTAGATCAATCCACATATAAGAAACTGCTCTGAAAATGCTGCTCACAATTTAATAGCTGTGACCAAAACAAAAACAATTTATTCTATCTCCCAATATTAAAGGTTGGGTCCTTTAAATAAATTCCAGGATCTACATCTCTATCATTGCCTAAACTAATAAGTCCTTCCTTGGTCATATTCTATCTACATATCAAATCTCACCTGTGTTCCAAGTTTTTTTAAAAATCTATTTCTTTATTTTTGTGATGTGTTACTTTCAGACAAATCACCTGCAATAATGGAGGAAAGGTAAGAACACATTTATAAAGGGAGTTACAAATGTAGCTAATTCATTGTGGAATGTTATTGTTATTTGCTGTTGTCATCGTCATTATTGTCAGCTCCTTGAAATGAGAATGAAGTTTGCCAGGCTTCGTGAATTATCCCCTCAGGGTAATGCATTAGGCCAATGCTGGAGCAATAGGTGATGTGCATATCCTTCCAGTCACTGAGGTGCCAGCGCTTGGATCAGCTTCCATGTTGTCTTATATTTACCTTAATGAGAACAAAGTGTATGTTTCTGATGGTAAGTCCATGATCATTTCAGAGGAGGCAGAAACTGTTAATATTTGATTTCCAGACTTCTTTCCTGAAGTTGTCTTTCCAGACAGGAATTGCATTAAATTCTAGCATTAAAATTTGCCAGTGGAATCTGTTTTGTTTTGGGGTGACTATCCATACAGAATGCAGATCCATATAAAAGAGGTCCTTGTCTTGTCAGTAGAATTGAGAGTGAAGCATAAGCAATGATGATTGTGACCCACTGGTTGCCATCAAGCTGAAGGCATAGAGTCATGAGCCATTCATTACATCCAATTGGCCATTATATTAGCAAACAAACATGCTTGATGACCTTTCATGCCCTTCCTCATTAAGAATCCACTTACTTCAAACATATTCAGACTGTTTCCAATGCTTTTTCAGGAAAAGAGCTTCAAAGACTCTCAAACCTCAGAAGATTCTCTTTACCAATATTATTTTTCAAAAATTATCAACTCCTTATTTTTAAGCAGTAGCACACAGTTGTAGATTCTCCTAAAAGTAGAAACATTCTTTCCACCCTGTCAAGACTTGTTACGACGCAAGACTTTGGATGTTTAGATTAAATTACCATACAAGCCTAGCCTGTTAAAACTTTCCATATAAGATAACCCACTTATTATGGGTATTAATCTCATAAATCCCCTCTGAATTGCCTCCAACACATTTACATCCTTCCTTTAATAAGTGATCAATACTGTACACAGTATTCCAGATATGGTGTCACAAATGCTGCATTTAAGCATAACCTCAGTGTTTTTGCATTCAATGCACCTTGTCACAAAAATTAACATTCTATTAGTGTTCTCAATTACTTGCTAAAACCTACATATTAACCTTTGGCAAATCCATGCATTAGGCCACCCAGACCCCTCCGCATATTAGAGCTCTGCAATCTCTCAATTTAGATTACATGCATCCTCTCTATTCTTCCTGCCAAAACGTCCTTTTTTTCTACATTACGCTCCTTTGCCAGATCTTTGCCCATTCATTTACTCTAACTTTTTATAGCCTCCTTATGTTCTTTTCACAATATAATTTCCCACCTATCTTTATGTCACCAACAAATTTAGAAGCACATTTTCAGTCCCTTCATCCAAGCGATTTATTTATATTGTAAGAATTTGAGGCCCCAGCTTGATCCCGGTGGCACACCACCCCTTTAATCTTACAACCCAGAAAATTACCTCGAATGCCTGATCTCTCACCAACTAATAGGAAACATTAGTTGTCTATGCCAATATGGCAAAGGTTATTTTCTGCAATAACCTTTGGCACTTTATCAAATGCCTTCTGGAAATGTCAGCAGAGCACATGCACTGGTTCCCTTTAGCCACAAGACATTACTTCCTTAGAGAACTCTTAATAGATTAACAAAACAATGTTCACTTTACCACATTACCATGACTTTTTCTAAGTTGCCTACTATAATGTCTTTCATAATAGTTTCTAACATCTTTCCTATGACATCTTCTAATCCAATTGGCCTCTAGTTTGTTACTATCTCTCTCCTTTGAAAAACATTTGCTATTTTCCATTCTAATGGAACCTTCCCTGAATCTACAGAATTCAGGAAAATTAAAATTATGGCATCAACTATCTCTCTTAATCACTTAATTTAAGTCCATTAGTAGTTGGGGCTTAATGGCCCACAACTCCAAGAATTTGCTGAGTATAGCTTCCCTCCTAATTGTAATTCCTCCCTCCCTTCCATTTCCTGTATCTGCAGCAGGTCCATGTCTGACTGCTCTTCTTCTCAGAGTGAAGTGATCATATTGGTGATTCAATTTTTGATTTTCCCTTCCAGAAAGTACACAAAGTGCACTTTCCTCCTCCCAGGAGTAAGTCTTTTTTTTTAATTCAGAGCAGCAATATTGAAGTTATTATCTCAGCGGCTCCTAAAATATTACGGTGGTTCTCCTTTCAGGGCATTCTAGGCTCAGACATTTATGCAATTTTTTTCACGTTTGTGCTTTCAACTACAAGGGTGGCAATCCCAATGGGTGCAGTTCCCAGTCGGGGCAAATTGAAATAGCCTACACCTACATTTGAGGCACCTTTTATAGCCCATTTCTCAAATGATGGTAGCTGAGTGGAGCTTACAAAAGACTGCTGAGTCATGAATGCTGGTGGGGAGCTACTTCTGCCAAACTTCCAACAGTTCAGTTACCAGTCAGTATCCACTGCATACATACAGATTTATAATACAGACTGTCAGGTTCAGACTTGCTTTCAATGGTATTTGTCTTACAGCTTTTTGGTGTCCCTGGTGGAGGACTGCACATCATCTCTTAACATGTGGTCATACATACAGTTTGTAGCCATTCAATCTTCGTGAGTTGACAATCTTTATTCAGCGGTGTGCCAATTAATATGCACACATGCATCATTCACCTCCCTGTTCCACTGTTGATGATATTAAAATGTGCATTTTAACTGAGATTTTCTATTCAAGATCTGCCCCCCACAGCTTTAGCTGGGTTTTGGTGGAAAGATAAGCTATGAACAGAACCACAACTGGCCTACTACCTGTGACATGAAGACCAGACCAGACTATTGTTGTAATGTAGTAGAGTACTGGTTAAACGTTTTTGATTAGCTAATTGCACAGCTTTGTCTATTGGACAGCATGAAACAAACATATCAAGATAGCCAACACATATTGCTTATGGCTATTTTCAGCAATTGCGAACCTAAAAGAAAATCTTCCGATGGTAGGAGAAGGATAAATCTGAGAGGACTCCAAGATATTTCCCATATGAAATATGCATCAGAAGTTATTACAATGTAATGTGAAAAGCAGTTTATTGCATGAAAGAGGTAGTTTTAATAAATGAGATCAGAATAAAAGATCCTGTCAAGGAATAGTGACTATAACATGACAAAATTTAGCATTCAATTTGAGGCAGAAGAATTTGGATTGAAAACAGCTGTCATAATTTAATTAAGGATAATTAAAAAGGAATGGGGACAGAGCTGGCTGAAGCTTATTTATTTGATTGATTATTGTCACATGTACCAAGATACAGTGAAAAGTGTTTTGCATGCTATCCAGGCAGATTGTACCATATAAAATGCATCAGGGGAGCAGAACAGAAAACAAAATACAGTGCTGTAGCTGAAGAGAAGGTGCAGAGGGAGAGATCAACATTAACATTTGAGAGCTCTGTCCAAAGGTCTGAAAGGAGTTTAGCAGCAAAGACTATCACTAAACAACAGCAGGCTTTGAAGAAAATAGTTCATTACTCACAGCAAAGACATTTCTCAGTAAGGAAGGAGAATTCCCAGAAAGGCAAGCCTTTGGTTAACATTACATACAAATTGAAAGAGAATCATACTATGTGGCAAATATTGTAAGTAAACAAGAGAATTGGGCAAGTTTTAAAAACCAATAAAAGATGACAAACGAGGGAGAAAATACGCTTTGAGGGTAAACTAGAAAGTAACATCAAAATGGATAGCAAGTGCTTGTTTAAATATATAAAATGAAAAAGAGAAGCCAAAATGAACATAGGCCCCATAGAGAGCGAGGTTAGGGAAATAATTATAGGGA
This sequence comes from Chiloscyllium plagiosum, assembly GCF_004010195.1. Taxonomy (NCBI): domain Eukaryota; kingdom Metazoa; phylum Chordata; class Chondrichthyes; order Orectolobiformes; family Hemiscylliidae; genus Chiloscyllium; species Chiloscyllium plagiosum. The sequence continues at coordinate 49,802,554 of NC_057721.1, forward strand.
ACCAGGAAATGGCAGGGGCATTGAACAAGAAATTTATGAAGGGAGAGAGGTAGATGGCAAATTATAGGCCAGTTAGCCTGACCTTGGTCATTGGTAAAATTTTACAATCCATTATTAAGGATGAAATTGTGAAGTGCTTGGAGGTACGTGATAAAGTAAGGCTGAGTCAGCACAGCTTCACCATGGTGAGGTTATGTCTGACAAATCTGTTAGCATTCTTTGAGGAGATAGTGAGCAAGTTAGACAAAGGAGAGTCAGTAGCCATGATCTATTTGGATTTCCAGAAGGTCTTTGACAAGGTGCCACAGAGGAGGTTGCAAAGTAAGAGCTTCTGGTGCTAAGGGCAAGTAAATGGATGGAGGATTTGCTGACGGGCAAAGGCAGAGAATGGGGATAAAGTGGTCTTTTTCAATATGGCAGCCAGTGACTAGTGGAGTTTTGCATGTCTACAACTATTCATATTAAACAAATTAACAATCTGAATGAAGGAACTGAGGGCATCTTTGGTAAGTTTGCAGATAACACAAAGATAGTTGGAGGGACAGGCAGTGGGGAGACTGAAGAAAGACTTGGACAGGCAAGGAGAGTGGGCAAAGAGGTGGCAGGTGGAATATAATGTGGTAAAATAAGACAGGTTATGCACTTTGGTAGGGTGGGAAAAGGCTTCAGAAATCTGAAGCACAAAGGAACTTAGGTGTTCTAGTTCAGGATTACTCTTAATGTAGGTTCAGTTGGCAGTTAGGAAAGCAAATGTAATGTTAACATTCATTTCCAGAGAGCTAGAATATAAGAACAGGGATATATTGCTGAGGCTGTACTGGGGTTAGATCATACTGGATTTGGAGTATTGATAGTAATTTTGGGCCCAAAGGATGGATATGCTAGCGTTGGAGGGAGGGGGGGGGTTAAAAGAAGATGCATAGGATTATGGGGCAGCATGATGGCTCAATGGTTAGCACTGCTGCCTCACAGTGCCACAGACCCAGGTTCAGTTCCACCCTTGGGAAACGATATAGAGTTTGCATGTTCTGCCAATGTCTGTGTGGGTTTTTTTCCAGGTCCTCTGGTTTTCTCCCACAGTCCAAAGATGAGCTGGTTAGGTGGATTGGCCATGCTAAATTGCCCATAATGTTCAAGGATGTGCAGGCTAGGTAGGTTAGCAGGTAATTGCAGCATTACAGGGATGGAGTGTGTCTGGATTTGATGCTCTTCGGAGGCTTAATACAGACTTGATGGGCCAATGGCCTGCTTTCACTCTGTAATGATCCTATGATCCTGTGGAATGAAGGGCTTGACATATGAGGAGCAGTTGAGGACTCGGTGTCTGTAATCATTGGAATTTAGAAGGATAAGAGGGTAATCTGATTGAAATCTATAGAATACTTATAGGCCTGGATACAGTCGATGTCACGATGTTTCCACTAGTAAGACACTAGGTCCCAAGAGCACATCCATGGAGTGAGGGGATGACCTTTTAGAACTGAGTTGATGAGTAATTTGTTCAGCCAGAAGGTGGTGGATCTGTGTAACTCATTGCCACAGAAGACTGTAAAAGCCAACTGAGTCTCTTTAAGACAGAAATAGATAGGTTCTTGATTAGTAATGGGATTAAGGGCAATGGGGAGAAGGCAGGATAATGGGGTTGAGAAACACATGAGCCATGATTGAATGCCAGAGCAGACTCATTGGGCCAAATGGCGTAATTCTGCTCCTAGGTTCCAATCAAAAGTTATAGGTGCAAAGGTTGGATACTTGTGAGCACAGTTACTCTTTGGCACTTAAGAATTGATTCTGCGGTTTCAGAAGAATGCAGCTGCTTGGCCTTGTTGAATTACTGAAATGGGAGAATTGTTGGTAGATAGCCAACAGCTTTTCCCTATGGTCCGGGAGTCTGCAACTAGAGGGCAGAGGTTTAGGATGAGAGATACAAGAGTCCAGAGGGGCAGTTTTTTTTCATACTGGGTGTGGCGGGTGTCTGGAACAGGCTGCCAGAGGTAGTTGTGGAAACGAGTACAATTTTGTCATTTGAAAAATATTTGGACAGGTACATGGATAGAATAGGTATGGAGGGAAATGGACCAAATGCAAGCAAATGGGACTAGTTTGTGAAAACTGGGTGGCATGAACAAGTTGGGCCAAAGGGTCTGTTTTCATGGTGTTCTACAGAATGAAAACAGATCCTTTGGCCCAACTTGTTCATGAGATTGCTCCAAACGTGAATAGTTGTGCATTTGGACAGAGTAGATTTGATAGGGGTCAGCCAATCTTCATATTTTAACTTATGTCCTCTGTGCAATTTGGCCTTGCAGGGGAATCATAATTAAGGGAGTTTACTGGGCATGGTGACAAAAGCTTCATGTAAGAAAATATTATTGATTTTTTTTTTAAACACAACAGTCTTTAATGTTTTTAGATGCTATGAAAGAAGGGAAGATGGTTATCAGTTGTAGCTTGGTTGGTATCACTCTCACCTCGGAATGATAAGGTTCTGGATTCAAGTCCAATTCTATACCATGAGCACAAAAATCAAGGCTGCCACTCCAATGCAGTACTAAAAGGAGTGCTGCAATATCAGAGGTTCCAACTTTCAGATAAGATTGAAAAACTGAGGTCCAAATAGAGGACGTAAATGCATTTGAGGCTGTCAGAGAAGGTTTTCTGGATGATAACTGGAATAGGCAGACTGTCTTATGAGGAAAGGCGGCACAGCTTAGGCTTATATCCACTGGAGTTGAGGTAAAAACAATGACTGCAGATGCTGGAAACCAGATTCTGGATTAGTGGTGCTGGAAGAGCACAGCAATTCAGGCAGCATCCGAGGACAGGCAAAATCGACGTTTCGGGCAAAAGCCCTGATGAAGGGCTTTTGCCCGAAACGTCGATTTTGCCTGTCCTCGGATGCTGCCTGAATTGCTGTGCTCTTCCAGCACCACTAATCCAGAATCCACTGGAATTGAGAATAGTAAGAGGCAATTTGATTGAAACACAAAAACATTACAGGTCTTGACAGGGAAGATATGGAGGGGATATTTTTGCTTATGGGAGAATCTAGAACTAAGGCTCACTGTTTAAAATCCATGAGTTGCCCATTTAAAAATGAAATTAGGCAAAATATTTTCTCTAAGGGTCATGAGTCTTTGGAACCCTATTCCTGAAAAGGTTGTGGAAGCACAGACTTTGAATATTTTTAAGACTAGGTAGATTCTTGTTCAGCAACGGATTGAATGGTTTATTGGGGTTAGTTGGAATGTAGGTTTGAGGTAAATGGCTGAGTTGGATTTGACCTGCTTCTTGCTCACGGGACATACCTGGGCAATTTCTACATCATTTGTAGGGCCAGTGTTGTAGCTGGAAGAATTTGGCCAAGGGTTTGGATACTTCTGGAATATATATCAATACTATTACCAGGGTGTTGCAGGCCCCATATCCTTTGCAGTATCCATTGCCTTCATAAGATACATATCATGTGGAGGAGATAAAATTGGTTGAAGACACTGAGGACATCTGGCTGAAAATGGACACTAGTTTTCAGCTTTGTCTCTTGCATTGATGTGTTTGGCTCCCCTATTGTTGAAGATGTGGATATTTTTGGAGCCTCTGCTTACTGGTAATTGTTCGATTATCCAAAATATTCATGACAGATGTAGCAGTATTGCTGTGTTTAGATCTGATCATTTGATTGAGAGATCACTTAGCCATGTCTATTGCATGCTGCTTCCATAGTTTGGCAGGCAAGTCATCCTGTGCTGTATTTTCACCAAGTTGACACTTCATTTTTAGGTATGCCTGGTGTTGCTTCTGGTATGACCTTCAGCACTCTTCATTGAACAAGGATTGATTTCATGACAGATTAGATTCCCTACAATGTAGAAATAGGCCCTTCGGCCCAACAAGTCCACACTGACCTTCCGAAGAGTAACCCACTCGGACCCATTTCCCTCTGACTGATGCACCTAACACTATGGTGCAATTTAGCACAGCCAATTCACATGGCCTGCACATCTTTGGACTGTGGGAGGAAACCCACGCAGACACGGAGAATGTGCAAAGTTCACAGGCACCCGACGCTGGAATCGAACCTGGGACCCTGGTGTTGTGAGGCAGCAGTGCTAACTACTGGGCCACTGCAACTTGATGGTAATGTGTGAATGAGCAATAAGCTGGGCCATTAGATTAGATTAGATTCTCTACAGTTTGGAAACAGGCCCTTCGGCCCAACAAGTCCACATCGCCCCTCCGAAGAGGGACCCACCCAAACCCATTCCCCTACCCTATATTTACTGCTGACTAACACATCCATCACTGTGGGCAATTTAGCATGGCCAATTCACCTGACCTGCGCATCTTTGGATTGTGGGAGGAAACCAGTGCACCCGGAGGAAACCCACACAGACACAGGGAGAATGTGCAAACTCCACACAGACAGGCAGGATCGAACCCAGGTGTTGTGAGGCAGCAGTGCTAATCACTGAGACACTGTGCTGCCCTAGGTTAGATTGTGGCTGAGTAGAATTCAGCTGCTGGCGATGGCTCAATGCTTCACGGATGTTCAGTTTAGAAACGCTATTTCTGTTCAACATTTAAGATGGTGGTAGAATTACACGAGTGGAGGGTATCCTCGATGTGAGCACAGGATTTTACCTTCATGAGGACCGTGTGGGAGGTCACCCTACTGCTGTCATGGATGAATGCATCTGCAACAAGTAGATTGGCGAGGGAGTTGTCAAATAGATTTTTCCCTCGCTTAGTTCTGTCACCATTTGCTGTATACTCAATCTAGCAGCCATGCCCTTATTAACTTGGCTGGCTTGGTCAGTGGTGGTGCAACTGCTATGTTTGATGACAGTATCTAGGACATTGTAAGGTATGATACTGAGAGTATGACTAGTCTGTGAGATAGTTCCTTCAATTTTGGCAGAGGACCCCAGAGTTTTGTAAAGGGGATCTTGCAAGGTTGGGATGGCTGTGATTCCCACTGCTGTTTTTGCTGCCTGGATTGATGCAAGGTGGTCAGTCTGGTTTCATTCCTTTCTTTAGATTTTGTAGTGATTAGTTAAAACCGATTGACTTACTCGGCCATTTCAGAGGGTAGTTAAAATTCAACCACATTGTTGTGGGTCGGAGTCACCTGCTGCTCAGACCAGGGAAGGATAGCAGATTTCCTTCCCTATCAGATATTAGGGAACCAGATGGGTTTTATGATAATTACATTGCTTACATGTTGACATTTAGGATAGCCTTTAATCTACATAGAATTGAATTAAAATTTCATCATTGCCTGTCGCACAACTGTACAAGATTTCTATTGAATATATATATTAATATCCAGCAGACTACGCAGTTCCAGACACTGTGCATAATTAGTATCCTTGCCAAATTGCTTCTGTTTAAAAAGGATAGCCATCAATGACCCCCTGCACATTGAGGAATGTGTATATAATGATGATTTTGGGTATATTATGGTGTGCAATGTGAAAGAAGCATTGCCCATTCTGACTACTATAATTCATCTATTTGAAGTCTGTGATTTGGATTGTTGTAGATGGTGTTGTTCTGGTAAAAATAAATCAGTTTTAGTGCTGTCTGACACCTTACTTTAGAAGTTAAATTCAAAAGCCTGGGTAGTACATCATTTTCCTGGATGATAAATAGACTGTTTAAGATTAGCTTTTAATGTTACTGCAAAAAAAAAATGAACCGCACAAAGGTAAGCAGAAATAAGTGACACTACAGGTGACCCCGCTGCACTACACACACACACAAACTCCTACAGATCCAGACACTCATGCAGATCCTCTCTCATACACTCACACATACATATCCCCCCCACCTCCCACCCTCTCACAGACTTGTACCCGTTTACACTCACACACTTTCTCAGACACTCACAACCACCCCTCCCCACCCACATTTAAGTTTGTAGGGTGAATTTGTACTTGCAGAATTACATTTTATTTTGCTCAAAACTGAATCCATATAAGATTCTGTAAATCCTTGTTTTTAGAAATAGAATCAGTCTGAACATTGGGACACAGACTTTAACCTCACAACGTCAATGCATTGTTTGAGCTGACATAGCACCTATTGTTAAAGTTCACTTGAGAATGTAACTTTAAAAGAAAAGTTCTGGGATTTACATATGAAAGAACAGAAACCAACATGGTCATTCTAAAAGATAAAGAGACTTATACAATCCAGGTCTTTTTCAATATATCATCTCAGTTGCTTCACACTGTAAACATTTGCTATAAATTCTATGTCTTACGATCTTATGCTCCACAGCCACCTGATGAAGGAGCAGCACTCCGAAAGCTAGTACTTCCAAATAAACCTGTTGGACTAACCTGGCGTTGTGTGATTTTTAACTTTGTACACCCCAGTCCAACACCGGCACCCCCAATCAGAAATAAGTAAGTTTCCCATCAATATTTAAGTCATATTTTTAATGAATCAAGACGCCATTACAAAAATGAATACAAAATGATTAGATAAAATGACCACATTACAATACAAAAAAATCTAGCTGCAATGGAAATCTTTCATGGCAGTTATCGAAGACAGCTTTAACTGCAATTACTCACTACACAATGGAACAGATTTTGAAAAGGGAAGTTAAAAACCAAAGAGTACCTTAATGCAGACAAAAGCAATATTGTTAAATTTTGCATTTCTAATACAATTGAGCAGTTCATCATGAATACCTATCGCTGTGTATCCGGTTTCATAATAAATTAGAAAAATAGGCTCTTGTTTGAATAGATATTTTTAAATTAAAGGGGTAGGGAATAAATTAACATCTTAAAGCTCAAATATTTATCGCATGTACAGCAGACCAGACTAGTAGCCATTTAACATGACCTTAAAATCAGGCAGCATCATGTAAAATCAGAAATATTTGCAATAATCTAAATCAGTCTTTTCTTTAAAAAAATTTTAAAATTTCAAAGAATGTTGTTGTCACATCTTGATTGGGAAGGATGGAAAATGGTCTTCAGTTATAGATGTTACCAGCTAATTTAGACCAGTTTGTTTTGCTGGCTCCTGAGTTGAAACATCCAATACAGCTTCCTAGTTCCAGTTCAAACTTTCACCTATATGCTGGGTGATTATTTATCTATATTTGATGAACCTGTTTTCTAAATAAAGCATGTTTACAGTACCTATGTTAGGGAAGCAAGATCATCCCTAACAGTGAGATATTTAGTTAATTGACCAGAGGAAAACATAGTTAGGAATCTAAATAACAATGAGCAGAAAAAGTAAAACCTGTAAAATCCGAATTACAGATTCTTAGTTTGACAACTAATTTAGATGACTAAATGTACTATTTTCATTGCTATCCAATGAGGTACTGAATTTTAAATTAATCTCTGCAACTACATAGTGATATAGTTAATAACTACTAAATGTTTTAAGTGTTGGAAGAAATGAGCTATTTCTGATGCCTCAAAAAAAAAAGACAATTCAATTGCTTCATAGTTGACATCAAATCCAAATACTGTTGTTGGTTCAGGCATTGTTCAATATGTTCAACCCCTTAAAGATTAAGTAATTTCCCAGAAATTCACAACAAAATTTGTCAAAAATACTTTTCTAAAGTCATCAGTAGTACACTAAAGGCCCCTTAATCATCAAGATTTGACTTAGTGACTTCCAGTTAAATGTATACAAATGTGTTAGAAAATTGAATATACAATTTAAAAATATACAACTGAAAAGATTTACATTGTGTACCCATGTAATTCACGAACGAAGAAAACCTAAGACTAAACACGGCATAATATGTAGGACCAGAAATAAACAAAAACACCAAAAAAAATCAAGTTACTAAATTTGTCAAAGTGTAAAATTTAATATCCTGACAGTTAGTTCTTACAGTGTTCCAAAGGTTACTCTTCGAACTTCTGAGTTTATCATGAGCCAGAAATGATACTGTACATTGTACGTTCATAAAATTATACCAGTACACAGCAATATACAAATCAATGCTTAACAATAATGCCTTACTGTTGCAATGTGTCAGTAGAAAATTACAATGATATATGTATTCACACCAGTTTATCCTCAAAAATATTCACACAGCATAATGTTGCATTCCTGTCTTCCAACCATAAAGGCTAGAACCATGTTAAATTTTCCATTACCACTCTTTAAAAGGATTATGCCACTTGGTGTATAAAAACATTCACAGTAAAATGTCACACAGTTAGCTGTTGATTGAACTGAAACTGGTGGATTAGTAATAAAAACATACCAACCTGTGATGTAACAATTCTGAATCCCATTGAGTCAGGATTAAAATATATGCATGGGCCTTGTTTATTTAAATGTGGTAAAATGGTTATGTAAAATTGTTCCTAATTTTGCATTTTTCATATTCACACAACATTTATTAATACTTCTGAAATTTCTTCGTAACCATTTTAAATGGAGGTGAATTGACCAAATAAAATATATAACGGTCACAATAGCTAACTAAATTTACTAGTCTTTCCTGTTATTCTTGAATCTAGACTATGGTGATTAACTGCCTATTTGCAAACTTTCTACTAGTCAACTGAAACTGATGTACATCTAGAGGCACCAAAGGGGAAAATCAATGGTAAAGGCAATTTGCTTTTTCATATTCATATACATTAGGTCTCTTTGTGCAACATTTCTAATTTTACCATCAACTTTTACCTTGGTAATAACTTTTTTTCTTAGAAATTAGTTAAAGTTGCTAGTTGCCAAAGTTGTACACTAGACCTTTTAAACAAGTTTTAATCGTTCTGTAAATTACTGATCAGTGGTTCATTTTAACATTATGCACCCTGCCAGAATTATTCCATTTGGATTATTTTAAAATTTCTGGTAATAACAAGAAAACTTGAGGAACTACACTTATTTTTCCTATTTAATAAAACCAATTCTCTTGAACATTACTTCACAAAAACAGTGAAGATATCCTACATTTGGATGGAAAAGTATTTAGATTAGTGCTATAGAACAAATATTGAAGATAATTGATATAATCAAATTATTCAAAGAGAAAGCATTTTTATATCATAACATATATTCATTGGGGCAGACATTCCCAGATGATGAGGAAACAAGGGAAACTAATGTTCTGGACAAACAGAATTGTTGATATACCCAAGTGTCAACACACACAGGAATAAATAGCAAGATAGACAGTTAACAAAATAGGAGATTGGAATAACTTATCAAGACCTTAAAATCAAAGATTAAAATCTAGGCGAGCTCATTTTCAGTTCAAATAATAAGCTATTACTTAATGGCAATTAAGGAGAACCCCACGTGCACATCATTTTAGTAAATGGTTGGACTATATCTCTGTAGAAAGTGTACAGTAACGCTTTTACACTGCCGAACAGGTTAATTTATTTTATGCCTTGTTCTTCACTTTTTCAATAATCTCTCCGATTCTCTTGTATCATTTTATCAAAAACTGCTTATTTTCACTAAATAGTAAATGAGCATTAAGCGGGTCTTCATCAAGCATTCTGAAATTTACAATGGTGCAAGCAAGGGGCCTTTGCGGTGCAGAAGTAATGTTCCTACCTCTGGGCCAGGTGGTCTGGATTCAAGTCCCATCCGCTCCAGAGCTATGTAATATCAATTCTGTGACAGGTTGATTAAAAGAAAAACCTACAAGGTTGTTAGGGTGTGGTCAGTCCTTTCTGGGTGAGTCAGCACCAACAGTTTCACATATTCAGGAGGAGAATCTTAAATGGTGATAATGGGGTTTCATGGTTTTTATGGGGAGCAATGCAAATTAGTTGCAATTTCACTTTCAGTTCATGACAGTTAGACATTTCCAGTCATAAATCAAGATTTTGATGTTTTATGATAAATTTGAAGCCATGCATCCAGACAAACATCACAAGAAGTTATCTTTATTACCAAGCATCGAATTTGTTTTAGATTGATGCAAATACATATGGACCAACTTCAGTGCAATCGTTTGGTAATTAAACTGACTTTTCATTAGAATTTTACAGTGAAGAAATCTGGGAAACTGGAAAGCAAGTACACAATCTTCCACAAGATTAAACAGTTTCTTTTCAATATCCTGCACCATCTCATCCTTCCATCAAATATTAGAGTTTCACAAATTCTGTTGTTTTCAAAAAAAACTTTTATTCAAGTTCCTGAAAAAGACTCAAAAAATTGACAAACAAGGTTTGTAACAACAATTGTTTATGCAAACTATATTGATGAATTGAGTGCCAATTGGATTTCTCTTAAGACAGTATTCTCCTGTTACTGCTGAAATTTTCAGCATTTACAGTATTTTAGGAGAACTGTATCTTGCCCCAGAAAACAAACACTTCAGGATTTCATGTTGGAAGTTTACTTTAGCTTTAGATTTGCTGTCAATTGAATTTTTGTTGTTTCGGGAATTTTGCAACAAATCTGGTTATCCAAGTCCCAACAAGAAATGATAGCAAGTAGTATAAGATGATATCAACTCATTACCTATAGTTTCTTTTTGGAACATTTGCACTGGTAAAAGGTCTGACATTAGTAACTATCTATCAGAAGTTAATACATAAAATTGTCATCAGGGTATATGTGAACACACTCAACTGTGGTACTGCATTAAGGTGCACTGGATATAGGGACGTCCGCAGGTTACCTGTGCTGCAGTCTTATTGTACAATAAATACACCATGCACATGTGGGGATAGTTCAACGCAATTGAAAATGTTACAGTTACAACTGCTGAGTTGTTTCACATCTTCATTCATAATGAATTAATAAATCATGAAATTTATTCATTGGCAACAGTATCCCTTTTTTCTTGATCATATACAGGATTCATCAACAGAATAGATGTCGAACACCAGCAAAACTCATATCTACATATCATTTTAGGTCAGAAAAGTAGTATTTTGCTATTGTTCCCATAATTCCTGATTAACTTAGTTTAAATATGATTAGATAAAACCATTATATTCATTCTCAGGAATGTTTAGATTCATCATATGGTCATGTGGAATTAGTGAATTATATATTTATCTAAACTCTTTATCTTGTCAGTCCCGCACTGAACAATATGCATGAGTGTTAACAGTTTATGCTCATTGGCAAACCAAACCAGAGAACGGGAAGGAAGAGTGGAACACCCTGAATAAGAATAACTAATAAGATGTTCGAAAAGGCAAAAAACAATGCCTCAGTTTGAAAATTTTAGATTTAATATACATAAACCATAGGCTGTAACCATCTTTAATGTTGGTCTGGGTGGAAATTTTGCATTCCTAATGAAAAACACTACACCAAATTGAATAACTTAATTGTGAATGATGAAGGTATAATTTAAAAATATGATTTAACTTTTGAAGGTTATCATGTAGATATTTTTTATATAAGAAAGGAATACTGTCTATTGAAAAACTTTGTTTTTAAAAATCTTCCAATAAATAACACATCTAAAGAATACAAGCCTGCGGACGTCCAAAATTGGATAATATGTACACTTTTAAAACTATGAACAACTAGGCAGTGAAAAACAATTATGTTCTCACACACAAAGACACACCCAAAACATACAAAAATACTATATCTTAAACTACCAAGAAAGACAATTTATTTTTTTTTATCTCATGCCATGACTTAAGAGCAATACACTGAAACGAACAAGGATTTGACAAAAAAAAACCTTTATCCCAGAAATATACCAAAATATACATCTAAGCTTTGGAATTACTGAGGTTAGACTAATGCCTGCTGGGTAATTGCATTTAATACACAATTAAGGTTGCAAAGAAGAAACAAATCTTTGGTATCTGCATTAGGCGAATGTTAACATTTGTATTTCGCTTTGGGATAGAGCTTGTATGATCCTACAACCCCCATTTAGCACTCAAAAAAAAAATCACTGAACACAAAGAAATCCACCTTTCTCTACACAAAAAAGTACTGACTCTATCTAGTACAAGGTTGAGGAATACAATGCATAGTTGCACAGTGGTATTATGAAAAGGATATGAAATCTTTGTAAGCAAGCTACATATTTTTTAGTCTTCATTTTTCTTTCGCAAAATGAAATGGCAGCGTCCAGCCAGTTATAGTCAGTTCTGAAGAGCACCTCAGTGTGTATTAATTCAGATCACCCAGCCCAAAGGGATAAATGCCCCTCAGAAGAGCCAACCCTACCACAGGAGTCTCCAGTCCTTTAACCAATCAAATAGCACACGTGCTCCACTTTTACCTGGCCCTCTATTATTTAATAGGTAGAATGAAGCAGATTTATTTTGCTTTATGCAATTCTTTTGTCACTGTAAGCAATTTACACTTTTGAAATAAGATTAGTTTAGGACTGAAGACATTTAAAAAAATTAATTCATACAATCATTAGTAAGTCTTTGGTTTTATCAGCACAATGAAAGGTTGCTGGCATGTAATAAAAGCACCAAGCTTGGCAGGAATGACCATCACTAACATTTACATTCAGAGAGTGAGTGTTATTCTCAGGGTACTTTTAATGATGGACACAAACCCTTACGAGATTGTCAAAACTGAACAGCCCCTCGATATTCAACCAATATTTGGCTATGAACACTACTGTGCATTCATTCGTTTGAGCCTCTGAATAACTGACTGATGCAGCCAGGGAGAAGAATTAGTACAAAGTAACATATTTTTGTTTTTGACTGAAAATCACTGTCAGAAATCAAGCTCCTTGTTTTATTTTAAGCACATAAAATGTAAGTTTTATTAAGAAGTGTGGTCTTAAGCAATTAGAAATGAGCCAACACATAATAGACAGAATTTGGTAAATTATTTCAGCATAAAGTCACTTTGCTAGTGTTCATTAGCCTATCCCAATCAGAAAAGACAACAGTTTTTTTCAGTCATTAAAAACTAGGTTTGCAACAAATGAAATACACACATCCAGTAAGAATGGTGAGGTGGCTTGCCATCATGCCTAACAAGTTCTCCAATTAAGGAGCCGAGAGTCAGCCCAACAACCTGCTCAGGACATACTATGAAGAGCATGAACTGCTGGATAAATAAAGCACTTAGTTGCCTACATGCCATTAATTATGTCTGGCGCGTCAGTAGTTCTAGAGTTTGCCTAAAAATATAGTGGGATGAAAGAAAGAGTGGAGGGAATTAACAGCTAATGAAACAGTTAAAGACATAATGGAAAGGTTAAAGGATTGCAATACCCTAGTGCTTACTTTAACTTTAGTTGTCAATTCTGACTGCTGTTATTCTCCTGCTGTGCTTGTGCTAATACATGCCAGATTCTTTTGTTTTAAGTATACAGTTTAAGTATACAATCAGTAGCAGGTTCAGCCACTCTGAGGGGGGAGATTAAAGCGAGTTACTCAGTCATGAGTTAGAAATGAGGTATACAACAGCTCCTGTACACAGAACAAATGGTGACAGCACCATTTAAGCAACTGAGGAAGAAAATGAAATAATCACACCATGTGAGTAGACAAATGTAAACCTGAAACATTTCCATTTCAATCTGTAATATGCTAGAGCAAATGGGCTATCAGACATGGTATATTTTCCATCCCCCTTGTAGCTCAGTAACAAAAGCAATTGTGTAATGTGTTGCAGCATTGATGATGTCATTTAATATGATGTAATTTCAAAAACCCACCATTGCCTGGACAGGGCAATTCCTAGGATAGTTGGCGTAGTCACAGTCTCTAAACTTCTATTTGAGAACAGTAAGTCAGGATATTAGTGGTTGTTGGTTGGGCAATATGATATTTTTAAAAGTACCCAAATCAATTGATAAACAAAATATAATGGAATACAATGGGTCATTTTTATTATGGGTAACAAATTTCATTCCTCAGAAAATTCATTTCTAATGCAGCTAAGTTGCTATTCTACCATAATTAGAATGATTAATGTTAATTAATACAACTTAAAACAAAACCTATTAATTAACCAGTAATTTCTGATTCAGACTAAGACTGTGACAAAATCTCAAATGCACCTTACAAAAGTAACTGACTGTATGATTGTCCTATTATAGATGCGATGCTTTCACAATATATATGGGGACAGTTATACATAATATTTTAAGGAGGTTGCTATAAAGATCGAAGTATAGAAACCTGTCTGGTATTCATAACAACCATGGGAATAAATCTGACAGAATTTCATTTTCTTCCTCAGAATTCCTTCATTTATTAATTTACTATACAAACTGACTCATATTTTGTTCCAAGTGCTCTTCTTGTATAACTGGAATGGATGCATTAAGACATTTTTTTTAAACATCATTCTCTCAGCGTATGTAGCTCTTTACAAAACCAGCCACTAAAATGAGAATCAATTCTACCTGCAAAATCCATCAGGGCAGATTTGTAGTAAAAGTTTTGTTTTTGTATTTATAAACCTCAAGGTAACCAAACATTTATACTTTCAGAATCCTTAATTTAGTTTGTTCCTACTTTAAATGATTCCAACTCCATATTTCAACAACTAATAACTGTATCACCAATTGGTTTTTATGCCTTTCCTTATCATTTCAAAGCAAGGAATTTAATATCAGTGATGAAGCTGTGTGTATCTACCAATTAAAAGCTAACAATTTTATTTTGCTTTCTTTGAGAACTTCTGGGTGAAAAAAGGATGATGAATAACAGCAGATTTGACTTCACCACGGAGCAAAGTGAACAACTCGTTTATATATAAATAATCAGTATCACCAATTTACATGGATATTCTGACTGTCAAAAATTGAAAAGTTTGACTAATTATAAATAAATTGTAACCCTAAATAATTGTGGAGACAGTTTAAATATAAGCAAATAGTGATTATACAGATCAGATCTCATTGCACAGGAAATGCAGAGAAAATGAAAAACTGTTTAGCCTATAGCAACAAGAAAATGGATTGATCAGAGAATTTTTGGAGCATTTGACACAAGAGTCAAGCAACTTTTATTATTCCTGTAGTGAACTATTGTTACTAGTTTAGGAGTATATCAAAGAAAGCATAATAAAGCAAAAAAATGGTCAGATATCACTAGCTTCTTTAAATCAGAGTCAGCTGCAACACTTTCATCGGGCACTTCATATGAATACAGTATCAAAAGCTGGGTAACATTTTTAATACTGTACCAAGGATGACCGAAAAGCCTTGGAATATTTCAAATTTCCTTTTGAAAGATGGGGAGCAAGAGAAAAAAGTAGCAATGTTGTGGGCTGTTTGGAAGCTATTTCAAATGGTATAAAACCAGGAAATGCTGGAAACACTCAACAAGAAATATTCCAAACCTTTTGCTGATCTTAATACTACAGAATACTGTGACTTTTCTAAGTAATCCTTTTTACTTGCTATTCATTATTTATTGTTTAAAAGTATTACTGCAACACAAACAGGCTGAAACTGCAGCAAAATTAATTGAATATTTTAGGAGACAAAAGTCAATTACCTTGTTTGGTATGGCAAGCTAAGTGATCAAAGATCCTGACACAACAATTTTAATCTGAAGTTCTGTAATGCCCAACCTTGGTATAACTTCAAATTTCTAATACAAAAAGCAGAGCAAACATCATCAATGTCCAACAGTCATAGACTAGTATCAATACCAGACTACAGCTTCATGTAATGACACCAGAAAGGCATTTGTTATGCAAAGCTCAAATGTAGTTGTTCAGCAACACCAGTGTAGCCTGAATTTGTAACTACCCACAGCACTACCCAGTTTTGCAATAACTTGGCTTTTATAGATATTTAACCTACACCTATGCCACAATTGGCATAAAAACTTAGTATCTATTTACTTTTGGATGTTAGCACAATAGCAGAATTAATGATAATATTTAAGGGTGTGCAATATATAACACATTTATTAATATTTTCACATTGTTAGAATATAAAACTACAAATCAAAAAGAAAACAAAAAAATAGATAAATACAGAAATTGAATAGCTTTTTTTTTGAAAAGCAAACCAAACTCAAAAGGACAGCTATTTCAAACTGCAATCAGACAGTTTTCACAGCAGAATGCGCTGAATTGCATGAAACATAAAAAAGAAACTGGCAAAGGGCAGGGAAGTACAGAATTAAACTATTATTAATTTGATGAAGACGTTGTATAGCTAAAACATATAATGACAATAATTATTGACCAAACGTATATATAAAAGATTAGATTGACAAAGTTGCCACTTCAACAACTTAAAATAGTCAACTATCTGGAGAACCCATCTTCACGAGATGAAAAGAACATTATTGCACACCCCCAATATTTGTTAGTACAGAACTTTACCTTAAAAAAGTCAAATCATGTTACTGATGTTTTATAGCAACTTCTGAATCCAAAAACAAAATTAATGATTACTGCTGAATCCATCTATTTGACACAATCTATTTTGATACCTCGAGATTACTGCCAAATTCATGAAAATTCTCATTCTATCAACTGGATACAACAATGAGAGCTAGGATAGTCAAAGTGTCAAGCCTCTGTTATTCTAAAGCACAAAGTAAATGACTGGAGACAACTGCAGCCACATATCAACTTAATTGTTCTTTGATCAGTCAAGCAGGTGCAAGGAGCAGGATATATTTTTGGTCTAGACTGAATTGTTTAGCATTGCTATCAACAACAATAATAATACAAAGTTTAAAAACTTACTCAACCATTAATGTGACAAACACTACATTCAATTTACAACACAGATAAAACATGTTCACTTTTTCCTTTTTTTAAGGAAACACTTTTTCTGTGGTGGAACCCTCTCCCATTCTAACATTGCTGAACTAACCCCTTTCTATCAAAAGGCTGGTGAAAATGAAAATATGGTACTATTTCAAAATGTAGAATACAAATCTTAACTAGCTTAAAAATAGTGAAATGACACATGCTAAAACTTAGGCCACATTTTAATTGAGTTGCAAAAGAAGGCATTTGCTTTGGCAAATAGAGTCATGACTAACTGATTTCTTTCTTTAGTTATCAAGATCACCTTTTCAAGAGAGAAACTAAATCCATAAACATGTCCTTTTAAGTAAAAGTATCATCCAAAAATCAATATCTACATTCTAAATCTACAATCATATCCACCAGGAATAGTTTTTGCGTTGCAAAGCAAGCCTATAATTGCTAAGCGATGCTGAGGTATTTCTTCTTAATGAAAAGATTGCAATGAATGGACAAAGTTCACTCACTTCCTACATACATGGAGCAAGATCTGTCTCATTTCTCAATGAAAATGTTTGCACAAATAATGTAAAGCCATTTTTTACTTAACAACGTTGAGGATAATTATATGTTCAGATGGGATTTCCCATCCCCAATTTTGTTCACATAAAATAGGGAAAATACATTATTTCTATTTAACTTTTGGTCTCCCTACCACTTCAACAGGATTCACTCAATGCTGTACAGGTCTCAGAAAGGAGCTCATGACAGCTCCAAAAACCTCAAAAGAAAACACAACTGTAATCGACTTAAGTGGAATATCAGTTTCCTCCTTTCAGCCCAAGGTGCGATTCCTCAATATGGTGCCCATCCTGTCCTACCATGATAACTATATCTATGATAATAAGGGATTCATCATCCCAGCAGCAGCGTTACATATCTTGAAACAAAAATCACTGCTAATAGGGAAAACAGACTTAAGATAAATGGCAAAAAGATTAGAGGGAGAGGAAGATAATTTTATTTTAATGCAAGAATATGATCTCGAAGGCAATGTCTGAAAGATGCTGGAAGCAAACTGAACAGGAAAGGCCAAACAGCCTCCTTCATTGCTGAAAGATACTATGGATTTAATGGAATATTGTAGGACAATTTCTATATGTCGTGCTGAGGGGTTAACCTCATCAAGTCAATACAGATCCTATACAATGTTTTTACCAACTAACCATTAATAAAATAAGTTATGTTTGTAGCAAAGGATTGATCTTTTTCAAAGCATTATTCAGTAGCTCTTGGTTCAAGAGTGGCTATTAATACTTGAAGAAATAAGCTATTGCCACAAATAGGGAATTAAATCATCAACAGATCTGCACTGCCAGTTCCACAGTCAATTTGCATTTTTGTTTTTTTTTTGGTGTTTTGAGGGAGGACAAATATGGAGTGATCAGTTGTGGAGTAGAAAATAGAGGGGAGAAACAGACATTAAACACTATGCAGAAATATTACAAATCTGCATTAAAGAAGTTTTCATTTTGAATACCAGGAGTTTATAACTAAATGGAGTTAGTTTCACTAGATTACTTCCAAAGATGAAAAGATTCACTAGATTAATTCTAGAAATTAAAGACTTGGCTTATGAGGAGAGATCAAGCAGCTTTGGCCCAGATTCACTCAAGTTTAGAAGAATGAGAGGAGATCTAAGATCTAAGGTAAATTAAGGTATTGAAGTTGCTAAAGGGGATTGACAAAGATGATGCAGAATGGACGTTTCCCCTTGTGGGGCAATCTAGAATGACAGGCTATAGTCTTAGGCTAAGGGGTGACAGATTTAAAACAAAGATGAGGAGGAATTATTATGGTTGTGAATCTGTCAAAATCACAACCTCAGATAGCCTTGGATGCTGGGACACTAAATGAATTTGAGGAGAAGATAAGATAGATTATTAATAAGTAACACATTAAAGGGTCATAGGGAACAGGCATAAAGTGAATTTGAGGCCAAGATAAGACCAGCCATGACTGTACTGAATTTTGGAGCAGGGTTGAATCACCTACTGCTGCTTCTAGTTCTTGTGATAAGCCATGATCTAAATTGTGTTTATAAATAAAAGTGCCTGCAGGCATTGACGTTCAGTTCACGTAAGTCAATTTTGAGAACTGGATAAGGCATATCTATTTAGTGGAGCACTGTGGCTGCTTTCTGATTTCACCTGGTTGATGATGCCTATCACCAATGTTTGTGGCAACTCTAGCACAAAAATCCTTAGGAATTCTAACTAATCTTCTGACATATCTGGTCCTATTGCCAAAGGTCCTATTGTCAGGGAACAAACATAAAATAAAATGACACCTGATTTGTCAAACAATGCAAATTGTTATTCCACATCAAAGTTATGTTTGACCAAAGAGACATTACTATATGGCAGAACATTAAACTAAAATAACTTATAGGAATTTATTGGCCCTTAGCTGATCAAGCGGTTAAAATGGGACATTGCTCTTATATTACAGCGGGGCAATAAAACTTTCACCACAGAACTATGATCCAATCTAATGCCTAAACAAAGACATTTACATTGTATTCTTATGATGCATTGTTGATGTATGCTTAATATACATACTAATTATTTGGGTTAGACCAATTATTATTTATACATCTTGAAAAGATGGTTTAGATTAAGTCTTTGAAAATCAAAGTCAAAAGCTTGCTACTGAAAAGTCTGGGAAGAGCATATACATGCACTGAAAATATGCAAAATGTGTACACGTATTGCATTCAATAATGGATAATTAAAATTTTGAGATTCGAGTATTTATACAACATATAAAACATGAACAGAAATAAAATGGTATATTCCAACAATGTGGAAAATGGATACATGGACACATTTACTTCCAGTTTATTTTGTGTATCCTCAATGAAAATACACAATTGCATCAGAGGACCAGTTTAAGACTTCATTCAAGAAATGTATTGAAATTCACAACAGTCTTCCTGTTCACAACCCCCAACTGTTTGAGGAGGAGCAATATTTGAACAAACGTCTCAAAGGCAACAGGGTCATTTGAATCTGATCATGTAAATGTCTCAGTTACAAAATGTTGCTAGCATCTGTTCATGGATTTCACATATTTAGGTTTGAAATTTAATCCATTAGCATTGGAGGCTTTTAAAACAAAAAGAGCTTCTGTTGCAAGAAATTTGGCAAATAAATTAGTAAGATGAAGTCAATATTTTAGAATTTACTTTAAAACAGATAATCAGCTTAGAAACAGGAGTAAAATATTCATCCATGAAGTGTCAATTGATTAATTATTATTAAGAGCACTTCCAGAATTCAATATTTTTAAAATGGATAATTTAGCATTTATCATGGAGTATGTCCCACCTTAATGAGCGATTTGCTTTTACCAATTTTATCTGATCTGAAAAAAAGTAGTCCACTTTGACTCAAATGGATTGATGGATTAAGTCAGTATGTGTCTGACTTTATGGAAAGTTGGCAAAAAGGGACAATGGCATAAATAGCTTTGAGAGCATGAATTGTAACCATTGCAACCATAAGAGCTCTGAATTGTTTGCTGCTAACTAAAATTACTAAATTTTAATGATTAAAACTATTCCTTATATTTACCTATGTATCATTCAATTCCAAAAACCTAAGAACACAACCAATTTTTATTGACAAACCTCAATGTCACATAAGCCACTGGCGTTTGCAGAGTTGGTGCAAATGATACTGCCCAGCTCTAACAAGGGCAAAACACAATCCTGAAAGAAAATCCTGGTTTGATTGCTTCAAACTACAACATCTCACAAATAAAAGCAGGATTCTCTCTGCAACAGACAAATGCAATGATACGCTGACTACCTTTGTAGCAAAACATTAATCCATTAAGGAATATAAAATTAAAAGCTTTACCACAACTTATTTTGTTTCCTTTTCAGATACACAACAAAAAATTAGAACTAGCTCAGTTAGGTTTAAAATTTAAATATTAACTGTGGTCTGGGGTCAGCTAGAAAGCATTGTCTTAAAGTTTCTATGGAGCATGCCTTCAACTTCTGTTTCACTACCACCATCAATGACCAGCATTCAGTTCTGTCTAGTATTTAAAACTGAAACAGTCATCTCAGCTTTATGCTTATTTTTCTTCTTGTTGCTTTTTAAAACATTTGCTATTTATGGAGCAAGTGGAAAAATCAGGAACAAAAAAGTGTTCACAGAAAGCCTTCTGCTATTCAATGAACCAGTTTTATCTATTAATTCACGTGTTTAACATGAAAGGGCATGCAATAAAAGCTACAAAGTACACGAGGCTGACACCAACATGGGTTGAATATTATAACTCACCTGTCCAAATTATTTTCAATGTGGTAAATATGTAATTGCTTAAATGAAAAGCTAGCTCAACAATTGATGTCCAATACTTGAGCCATGCTACCAAGCAAGTATATTAGTAAGCAAAGGTCATCTCTAGAAAAGCACTTCACCTTTATTCAGACACTCAGCATTGTGGGGATATCTTTTTACTGCTCCTCACATGCGATGCAATTTATTATTGCCACCAATGTGACTGTAGACAACTGGTCTTTATTGCATAGTTTGTACTTCTGGTGCAACATTAATTCTTCCCATACACAAGTACTATGCACATTTTTGTACTTTAGGTGTCATTGCAAAGTAAAGCAATGATAGAAAACAGTAATGAGGGCAAAAGTGTCATAAATATAATTTGGGTAGGTGCTGGAATTACAGAATGGCCTGGTTAAATACCTGCCTTGGAGGACTAAAGGTTTTTGGTTTACATTTGTGCATGGGGTCTAAACATTTCCCACTGGTCCAAAGCCCAGAATCTACTATTAGAAAAGTAACAACATTCCTCTAAAATTTGTTTGAATACCCAGTGAAAATAGTACAAGAGTACAAATACTAGAAGGATACAAGTACTGCAGCAGTACAATCTGTCACAGGATCTGTTTTGTACATTTAGACAGTGAGGGTTTGTACAACTGGAAATATTATTTTTAACTTTCTTAATATCACTAACACCAGTCTACATTTAGCCATCCAGTAAATTTGAATTACCCAATGAAAACTGGTTGCACCAGACTCTTGACAAAATGATTATTATTCTGCAACAATGTAAATTTCACGTTTGAAGATTCTTTCACCTGAAAAACGACATTAAAAAGTAGAAAATAGTAACTGTTTACCTTCTATGAACAGGAGCAACTAAATTACTGATGCCTATTAACTGCACTCATGCAAACAATGTCATTGGTACAGCAGCTAGGTAAAACTGACTTTGGTTCAAGCTTTTAATAGCTGTCCATATTTGGTAGGCAGCCATATTCATTTTGTTTGCAGTTTGGTAGTGCAACCCTACCAGAACTGCATATTTTGTGTCTTGAAAAGGAGATTAATGTAGTTACTAACAAGGAAAAAAATGGTGACTGTCATTACTTAAGATGAGAAACTTAATTGAATCCAGTTGTTATGACTAACACAAAGAACAATATTAACCAACGTGAATTTGAATTATAACATCAATTCTAGTATCTGTTTGGTACACGCATAGTGCAGCAATATGAGTGAATAGTCAGCAACAGAGCTCGGGCTTTTTTGAACGAACACTTGTTTGATTCAAGCACATTATTTGTTAAAACATCAGCTGCGTTTATCAGAAAATATCACGTGCTATTGAACAAAAGAAATTTATACCTCATTCATTTCCCGTGGGTAGCTCAGCACAAAGTTCACACATATTGAGTATCTAAACATGTTGTTCATTAACCAATTGGGAATGCTGGACATGTGGCAACAGCAATCATTCTGGCTTGTAATATAAACCTTGCTCCTCTCTTTCAAGTTCACTACAGAAAATGACAGACACCATTTTTATTCCATGTGAACTGCAATGCTCTACTCCAGTCCTTTAATTTTTGGTTTTAATACGCTTACAGCAATGGTTCAAGCCATACTGTGCATACTGTAAGCCGCTTGTCTCAAAACAACCCTATTTTCCCTTAAAGATAAACAAACACCAAACTGCACCAACATTAGATGTGTTATCAAGTTCTATGGGAACATATATTATTTAGTTTCTATAAATAAATCAGTTTCTGGAAACTAAATAATGAATTTTCCCCATTAGCTTTTATAGTTGGTCTTGCATATTTGTAGTTTGCTCATCTCTACCATATTCCGTGATGGTTTCAACTAGTTTCAGTATCTGAGCAAAGACAAAAGCTTCACAAGATACCCATGATCCACTGACAATAAAGTCTTCTCATTTCCAGTTGTTCAGCTACGTGGATCAATATCGCTGATGGTATGACATTTGCTAACATACCCAACCCTTACATTTAGGAAGGACAGACATACTAAGCCATTTTAAAAACCAAGAATGTTTTTAAAACCATCAGTTTGCGAACTTTTGTCTCAAAGCATCTAACTTTGAATCTTTCCTACAAAAATAACCAACAGTAAACCACTTTATACAAACGGTGCATAAATCTACAGTGTACCCGACAAGGAACAACCTTTTTTTTTCCAAAAGAAAGGAGATAATTTCAAGAGACATTAACAAGAAGAAAAAAAAATAAAAACCCAATGTAGTTTTCTTAACGGTATACACAGGGGAAAAAAAAGATGCACAAGCATCCCAAGTACAGGCCTGCCTAAACTGTACCAGTTAAAGAAACCCATGCTATTTATACATGATATAAACACCTTTATGAAACAAAAAGGCCTGTACAACAGACCTAATTAAAATAAACACACAATTAAAAAGAACTAATAAAATAGATACTAAAGGAGACAGAACCCTTGCCTATGCATTGTTAATGACTCCTATATTGTTACGACCGTCTGAAACGATAAATATTCACGTGTTTCCTTTTTGGTAGAAGTCTTTTTTTTGTCATTTGTGACACAATCCTGAAAAGCAAGTTAAAAAATTAGGCAAACATCAGTTTTGCTTTTGCTGGAAGCAGCCAATTACACATCCCATACTGGATTAAATGATCCATTCTAGGGAGTACGTCTCATTGGGCCTTGGTGGTGTTGGTGGCCCCACCTGCTGAGGTCACAGTGAATGAAGAGTTCTGGCTGGAATCAGTTGACATAGAGGCCATCTGGAGACTCGCTGCATGTCCAGTTGTCCCGGCAGCAGATATCAGGCTTACGGCTGGGTTGCTGGTGAGTAAGGAGAGGTTTTGTGGGTTCAAAAAGAGAGGGGCTGTCACGATGTTTGGAGTACCCCCTGGGTTCGCTGCATTGGCAAACAATAGATTTCCACTGGCATCAAGGGAGGTTATAGGAAGTGTTCCACTAGATGCAAGCGCTGAGAAGAAATGACAAGAGATCCCTGGTTAGAATAAATGCATTTTGTGAAGCTCTTCATACCATCTGTACATCAAAAAGGGAAATAGAATGGAAAAATGACAGTTTGTGTTATCATATATATTAAAATTATTGATAACAATGCCAAAGGCTCATAAAAATGCATTTTCAGATTGCTGTATGTATATATGTGTGATGAAATTAACTTTAGAAAAGTTTACAAATTGTAGACTCCATCCAAATAACACAGTAACCCAATTCTTTCCAAACTCAATTCAAATAATCAATGAGCAAATTCCAGAATCATAAAATACTGGTACACAATCATTTTGTATTGTAGTTTGAATAAGTGAGTTAAGTTTTCTTTAAAGGAAATAATTAATCAGGGACATGTTAATATCCAACATGCTTGAAGTCAAAAGGTTTTTCTTTAATTGTTTAATTTCAGATTACTACATTCATGTATAATACCTGATCAATTCATTACCAGATTAGCTACAAGTAGTCTAATGAAGTTAATACAGGCAGTTAAAAATACATTTGCACTAACAAATATTGCAAATTTCAGTTTACAAAAATAAAT
This sequence comes from Chiloscyllium plagiosum, assembly GCF_004010195.1. NCBI lineage: Eukaryota > Metazoa > Chordata > Chondrichthyes > Orectolobiformes > Hemiscylliidae > Chiloscyllium > Chiloscyllium plagiosum. Next base: position 49,827,121 of record NC_057721.1, read on the forward strand.
CACTTAAACGTTATGTCATAACATGTTTTGCCTCTGTATCAATTTCTCTTGCCAACTATGGTTTAACGCAATTTAAAACCATAGCCTATGGTTTTACTATAAACATACTTAGCTTTTGTGAGCTCATATCATTTACTGCCTGATGTACCTCATTGATTTAATTTTCCAAATCTTTACATTTCAATAAAATGTTGAGGCTGTCTATATCTCTTTCAGGTAGATGTTATGTATTTATCCGATTTTTCTAAATGGGAACTACAGAATCAGGCCTTTTCTGAAATTAAAACTAAAGTCCAGTAAGTACTCATTGGGTCAGACACTATCGCTTGAGAGAAAAAAAAGTTAATGTTTCAAGTCAATGATCTTTTGTCAGAACGGAGAAAAGAACTAAAAGGTTTTAAGCAAGTACAGATGTGGCAACATTACCGGCACCGAAGAAAAGCAAAGGTCTGGGGGTGGGGGCAAAAGAGATAAAAAGATAAGGTAAAAGGGATGGTGATGGGACAAGAAAAGTAACAAAGGATGAATCAAGAGGAAGCATAACTAAGGCAGATAGCAGCAGCATCAACAACTGCTGTTAAAACAAGCACAGATCATGAAACTGTTCCACTCCATGTTGTGTCCAGAAGGATGCAAAATTCTTAACTGGACATTGTAGAGATATTTCTCAAGAAATAAAATCCCAAGTGACAAAAAAGTTGGAATTACACTTGTGGAGTACGCACAGGTGCCGGCAGGCTTCCCACCCCCCACAAAACTTTGTCAAAGATTTAATAAAATTTCCCAGTTCAGGGCAAGAGCAGGAAACGAAACCATGAAGTCATCAACATAATAGAATTAAGAGGGATAAGAAATGAAAGGCCAATTTTCACAGTATTAGGCAAGAACTTTCAAAAGCTGATTGGGGGCAGATATTTGCAGGTAAAGGGATGGCTGGAAAATGGGAAGCCTTCAGAAATGAGAACGAGAATCCAGAGAAAGTATATTCCTTTTACGATGAAAGGAAAGGCTGGTAGATATAGGGAATGCTGGATGACTAAAAAAATTGAGGGTTTGGCTAAGAAAAAGAAGCAAGCATACGTAAAGGTATAGACAGGATAGATCGAGTGAATCCTTAGAGTGTAAAGGCAGTGGGGGTATATTTAAGAGGGAAATCAGGAGGGCAAAAAGGGGACATGAGATAGCTTTGGCAAATAGAATTAAGGAGAATCCAAAGTGTTTTTACAAATACATTAAGGACAAAAGGGTAACATGGACAGAATAGGACCCCTCAAAAGATCAGCAAGGCAGCCTTTGTGTGGAGCCACAGAAAATGGGGGAGATACTAAACGAGTATTTTGCATCAGTATTTACTGTGGAAGGTATAGACTGTAGGGAAATAGATGGTGACATCTTGCAAAATGTCCATATTATAGAGGAGAAAGTGCTGGATGTCTTGAAACACGTAAAGGTGGATAAATCCCCAGAACCTGATCAGGTGTACCCTAGAACTCTATGGGAAGCTAGAGAAGTGACTCCCGAGTCTCTTGCTGAGATATTTGTATCATCGATAGTCACAGGTGAGGTGTCGGAAGACTGGAGGTAGGCTAATGTGGTGCCACTGTTTAAGAAGGATGGTAAGGACAAGCCAGGGAACTATAGACCAGTGAGCCTGACCTCGGTGGTGGGCAAGTTGTTGGAGGGAATCCTAAGGGACAGGATGGAAATGTATTTGGAAAGGCAAGGACTGATTAGGGATAGTCAACATGGCTTTGTGTGTTGAAAATCATGTCTCACAAACTTGATTCAGTTTTTTTAAGAAGTAACAAAGAGGAATGATGAGGGCAGAGCAGTAGATGTGATCTATATGGACTTCAGTAAGGCGTTCAACAAGGTTCCCATGGGAGACTGATTAGCAAGGTTAGAACTCATGGAATATAGGGAGAATTAGCCATTTGGATACAAAACTGGCACAAAGGTAGAAGACAGAGGGTGGTGGTGGAGGATTATTTTTCAGACTGGAGGCCTGTGACCAGTGGAGTGCCACAAGGATCGGTGCTGGGTCCTCTACTTTTAGTCATTGAACATAAATGATTTGGATGTGAGCGTAACATGTACAGTTAGTAAGTTTGCAGAAGACACCAAAATTGGAGGTGTAATGGACAGCGAAGAGGTTTACCTCAGATTACAACAGGATCTTGACCAGATGGGCCAATGGGCTGAGAAGTGGAAGATGGAATTTAATTCAGATAAATGCGAGGTGCTGCATTTTGGGAAAGCAAATCTTAGCAGGACTTAGACACTTAATGGTAAGATCCTAGGGAATGTTGCTGAACAAAGAAACGTTGGAGTGCAGGTTCACAGCTCGTTGAAAGTGGCGTTGCAGGTGGATAGAATAGTGAAAAAAGCATTTGGTATGCTTTCTTTTGGGAGGTCATGTTGCGGCTGTACAGGACATTGGTTAGGCCACTATTGGAATATTGCGTGCAATTCTGGTCTCCTTCCTATCGAAAACATGTTGTGAAACTTGAAAGGGTTCAGGAAGGATTTACAAGAATGTTGCCAGGGTTGGAGGATTTGAGCTATAGGGAGAGGCTGAACAGGCTGGGGCTGTTTTCCCTCGAGCGTCAAAGGCTGAGGGGTGACCTTATAGAGGTTTACAAAATTATAAGCTGCATGGATAGGGTAAATAGACAAAAGTCTTTTCCCTGGGGTCGGGCAGTCCAGAACTAGAGGGCATACGTTTAGGGTGAGAGGGGAAAGATATAAAAGAGACCTAAGGGGCAACTTTTTCACACAGAGGGTGGTACGTGTATGAAATGAGCTGCCAGAGGAAGTGGTGGAGGCTGGTACAATTGCAACATTTAAGAGGCATTTGGATGGGTATATGAATAGGAAGGGTTTGGAGGGATATGGGCCGGGTGCTAGTCGTTGGGATGGGATATCTGATCAGCATGGATGGGTTTGACCGAAGGGTCTGTTTCCATGTTGTATATCTCTATGACTCTATAAGAATAGATTTTTTTTTTGAAAGTGAAGATACTTTAAGGGAGATTTAATTCAGACTATTAAAATCCTGGAGGACCCAGACTGGACAGGAAGGAACAGCTTCCTTTGGAGACAGCAATAATAAGGGAAAATACATTGAAAGTGAGTGACAGAAAGTGTCTGTTTCCATGCTGTATATCTCTATGACTCTTTGAAAAGAGCTGGAACAAAAAGGGTTCCACATACAATTTTTCAGAATGAGAATGTAATGGAAAAATAATTTTAACATAAAATATTACGATTTTAGCACAAAAAAATAAGGAAATTGCTAATTATTAGATTAGATTAGATTATCGCCTGAGGCGGGAATTGAACCCGGGTCTCTGGCGCTGTGAGGCAGCAGTGCTAACCACTGTGCCACCGTGCCGCCCACTATGCCACCGTGCCGCCCACCTATAGTAAGAATTATAGTAAGAATTAAAATAGAATAATGGAACAAAGTGATCTAGGAGTACCATACACAAATCACTAATGATAGTCACACAAGTTAACAATTATCTGGGGTCTTAGGGCTTATTTTTAGACAGATAGAATTAAGTAGATATGATAAAACCATATTGAGCTTTGGTTAAACCATACCTGGAGTATAATTCTAGTCACTAAATCATAAAGAGGATATAGAGACAGGGATCAAGATGGAAAAAAAGTAGAGAATTACATTAGAAATGATAGATGATATATCAGGATAAGATAGATTATCTTTAAATAGATGAGGGGTGACTTAGTGGAAATCTACAAAAATCATTGAGGTTTTGAGAACAGACACTTTGGAGAGTAGAAGACTTCCATTTGTGAAAAGCAGGGCCAAGGGCACAAATATAGCAATCACCCAAAAGGAAAATCAAATATGGAAATTAGAATAAAACTGTTTATACAGAGATTGGTGAGAATGTGGAACCCAGTATCATAGGGAGTTGGATTGAATATTATTGATGAAGTAAGGGGAGACTGCATAACCACAAGAGAGTAGAAAATACTGGTATCAGTTGAGTAAAAGAGGGAGGAACACTAATGTGGCCTGGTTGGATCAACCAGCCTGCTTCTGTGCTGTCTAATATTACATAAATAGGCAGATGTAGTTAGAATCCATGGTTGTTTACCAAATGGAAGGCATTGCCAAGTGATTAAAAGCAAAAGCAGAATGCATCAACAGGACTGGGCAGTTGATGTGGACTGGCAAGACCTCAACTGCTGAAAATGTGTTGCTGGAAAAGCGCAGCAGGTCAGGCAGCATCCAAGGAGCAGGAGAATCGACATTTTGGGCATGAGCCCTTCTTCAGGAGAGAACATGGAGAGAACTGACACCCATGGTGACAAGGTGATTGTTAGGGCCAGGGATTTTAAATTGGTGGAAGGCATTAGATGAGTCGTAGATACAGTGTAAGTGACACTCTTTGAAATAACGGCTTGATGTTCAGGGGCCCAGTGACGTGCCTGAGAGTTGGGTGTTCAATCTCTTCCAGACACCTTTGAAATTCCTTGCTACAGAGAGCTGCCAGGACAGAATCAGTGTGTATACTTAAGACGGAGATAGATTCTTGACCAGTAGGGGAACTAAGGGGACGGGGTAAGGGCAAGAAAGTGCATGTGAGGAATATCATATCAGACATGATTCTATTGAATGGCAGAGGAGGACAGAGGCCTGAAGAAGGGCCTGTGCCCGAAACGTCGAATCTCCTGTTCCCTGGATGCTGCCTGACCTGCTGCGCTGTTCCAGCAATAAAGTTTCAACTTTGATCTCCAGCATCTGCAGACCTCACTTTCTCCTAGAGGAGGACAGAGGTAGTGAATGGCCTATTCGTGTTCCTATTTCTTATAGACTTATAGAAGGTCATTTTGCCAAACTAAAGCACCAATTTGTTGGCTCGCTTCATGACAATGTTAGGTTTAAACGTGAGTGAATGGAGTGCTCTACATTCAGAGGGGACTGTTTAGAGGAAGGGAAAGAGCAGAAAATTGTGATGTCTGGTACTATGGAGCAGCTCTCCATAAAATTGTCTTGGGGGAGAATGTAATTCTTGATGTAAGAAGTGGACTTGGAGAAAAAAGCCACCAAGGAAGAGCTTAGCTTCTGCCCAAATTCATTACAGAGGGACTGGAAGAGGTGAAGCTGGGACTGAACCATTCAGGTTCAGACAGGGTTGGATCAGAGGAGATAGACAAAACACCACAAAGATTAAGATTGGAAAAGGTGTAAGGGGAAATAAAAGCAGAATATAAATCTGGATGGGGCTGAAGGGAACGGAGATCCAGAAATTGTTCAAGTCGTTTCATAAATGGGCAAAAGAAGTCTTTTTCTCAAATCGTTTTATACATGATTAAGACAATACATTTTCTTTTAAGGGAAACACCACAAAAATGTTCCAAATGCCAACATAAACTAAGTGGCTTTGTGTGTATAGTCTATATAAATGAACAAGATATAATTTCACACATTAGTTTGCACAAGATTAAGCACCACTGTAGATGAATAGGGTAATTTCCCTCTCTTTTCATGTCCTTGTACTCTGTCAGTTTTGTCACCAGGAAGACCACCGTACAGGAGCTAACCTGCATCCTACATGGAGGGAGAGGAGTGTCAGATTTCAAATTAAGGTTGTTATTTCTATTTTTCCCAATTTTTATCTCAACCGTTGTAGTAAATTATAATTCAATGATTAAAGTGACTAGAGACAGACAAACATTTAGTTTCAGAGTAAGAATGTAACAAACAGTATAAAGAGTGGACATGTGGGTCTGCAAGCCTATACTGACGTTCAATAAGATTCTGGTTGACACTTGACTTCACTTCATGTCTAATGCTGAACATATAACACAAAATCCACAGTGGTTTAAGGTAATGGTTCACCACCAATTTCTCAAGGGCAATTTGGGATGAGCAATAAATACTGTCTTGACAGTATGCCTACATCTCTCAAAGAAATAAAAAAAATTACCTCCTCAAACTCCCTCAGCAGAACCTGATTCCTTGTTCTACTTAGGTTGCTGGTTCCGACATGGTCCATGATAATTGGATCCTCCCCCTCCCACTCCAAAAGCTTCTCTAGCTGCAAAAAGATTTGCCCTGGCATCAGGCAGGCAACACAACTTTGGAACTGCCCAAGTATAGTAATTACTCCTAACTATACTACACCCTACCAATACCACATTAGTTTCCATTTCCCTCAGTTGAAAGGCATTTTGTATCAGTGTTGTGGTTGTTTAACTTATCCAACACCCAATTTGCCCTCATCCATGCTGGCAGCAAGAAGCTTGCACCTGTTCAATAATGGTAAAGGCAGAGGCTCCTCGGGCACTGCACTTATTGCATTCTTGCTGCCTAACTTGCCTGTACATGACCAGTAAACAGATTTGTGCTAGTTCTTAATGTTAGGGGTATGTGGGGCTGTATCCCGAGGGAAAATGACCACATGATTCTATCTCTCCAGGATATCTTGCAATGTCCGGACTTTGAATTCCAATCCAACAATTCAAACTGATGTTTTCCCAAACATAGTGTTCTCTAAAAACCACCAAATGCTGCACATCTGGCATATCACAAGCACTTCAATTTTTATTCCTGCAAATAGATATATTTCAACTCAGCTTATTGCTTTCAAACCATTTACTAATGTGACTGAAGGTATAGGTAAAGCAGATCAAATATTTACCTGTATCATGAACCACAACAAGTATTGGAGATAAAAAAGCATTTTCTCTGTCCCTCTCTATATCAAATTCCCATTCTTGTCAAATTTTGAACTTTGACACTGTTTATAATGCACTTAATTTATGACTACTTAAAGTACTGGAAAATAATATCTGATTATGAATTTTAGCAGAAGATGGACTTGAAACATTCAGAGGTTTCTGAATATCTATTTGGATCAGTCTTCTGAGAAAGTCTGGATTACTTGGCTGTCTCTTTCCAGAATATCAAAGACTTTGTCATTTTACACCAGTTTTGGGCCACATCAGATTAATATAATGCTTCCACTAATCCATTGAAAAGTTTCATCAGGTAATGAAAGGAAGGAACAATCTCATGTGATTATTATAAAAAGTAGAACCATTTGTCGAGTGGCAAATAATTTTGTCTCTTTCTAACTTCTTAAGTGTTATAAACATGAATATAAATACTGAAAGCAATTTTTCCAACAAAGTAATGAGATGTTTACTTGACTTTTAAAGTATATTAAGATATTCATTAAAACTAAAGCATCTTGGAGCAGTAAAACACTGAGTACATCATTCTTTCATCAACTTGAAAAGCATAGGCTAGTGCACATTCTATGAAAAGCTCTTCTAGTCTGATAGGAGGCAGTGGATACTACAGTTACTGACCTTGAATGGTTGCCAGTGTGCTATTACTCATTAATGCTGGACCAAGAGCACCACCAAGACTCCCTGGATTCAGACTTAGTAAGGCACCTCTGCAAAGATTAAAAACTTTACTTTAGATTTATTTTATTAAAATAATTTTTCTGGAAAATATTTATATGCCTTGCACTGCATAACAGTAAAAATTATCAGAATACAATAGAAATTATCAACATTATTGCTGGCAACAAGAAGGAAGTTCATTGAATATTTTAAAGGTTTTGATAAAAAATTTAGCAACCACTTACAATTTCTAGTACTGTCATGATTTTCTCTACTTTTTCCAGCACTCTCAAACTATTGATGCTCTTTATTCATTCAACAGATGTGAATTGTCACTGGCAAGGGCAGAAATTATTGCTTATCCTGACTTGTCCTCAAGTGGTGGTGAGCCACCTCTTGAAGTATTTCAGTCATGTGCTATTCCCATGTCAAATCCAGTTCCTAGATCATTGCTGCATACCTTGTTGATCATATTTTACTCATAGGTTTTGCAATAGCTCTGATACAAATAGCTTGAAATGCAGTAGCTGAATTTAAAGGCCAGTTAAAAGTTAAATGCATTGCTAAGGACCTGGAAACCTCAATTGTTTGTCTGGGGTGAGGATGGTATAGAGTCATAGAGACTGACAGCATGGAGACAGGCACTTTGGTTCAAACTGGCCCATGCTGACCAAAATGTCCATCCAAACTAACACGGTTTCCCTGCACTTGGCACACATCCTTCTAAACCTTTCCTATCCATGTATTTGTCCGAATGCCTTTTAAATGTTGTTAATGTACCCGTCTCAACCACTTCCGCTGGCAGCTCATTCCATTTGCAAACTATCTCTATGTAAAAAAGTTATTCTTTCTCCTCTGACCTGAAACTGATGCCCTCCAGTCTTTGATTCCCCAATCCTGGGAAAAAGACTGCGTGCATTCACCCTATCCACTATCTCATGATCTTATTCACTTTGGTGAGAACTCTTAAAGGACATCGGTGAACCAGAGGAGGTTTTATAATAATTTGATAGAATCAAAATCACCATGAATCACACAATTGTCATTCATGACTAATTAATTAACTGAATTTAAATTCGTCAGCTTCCATAGTGGGATTTAAACTCATGCCTCTGAATGATTAATCCAAACATCTGGGTTACCTATCTTGTAACAAGGCTACCATGATGGTAACAATTCTTATGTTTAAAAAATAAATAGAATTATTCACTAAGTTTCAGAGCACAACTCTAAGCCAATTATCTTGGCTTCACTCCAGAAGCTAGATGGCACTTCCAAAAGTTCAACCATGCCACTGAATAAACCCAAATATGCATGCAACAACAACCGAAAAGTTACAGAAATTAGACGTACACCAGGCACTATGGCCCTGTCCCAGATACATTTAGAAACTTGACAGCTGGAAGGTGATGGCGTCAGCTCACTTCAAGAATGGTGAAGTTTCACCTTTGATGAATCGCCTCAAATACTTCCCGCATGCCCTGAAACACCAACTATACAAGATGAAGAACAGTTTGCTCTCATATCAACATTACATAACTTCACTGAATGGGCCCAAATAAATGCAAAAACAAAATATTAAATATACTGGTGATCTGAAATAGTAGCCGAAAATTCTGGAAACACACAGCCGTTCTGATAGTACCTGTGAAGTTAATGAGACTGATTTCACATTCGTTTACCAGGTCTATCTTCTACAGATGAAGGCACATAAAATAGATTGTGAGACTGGCCCAGTCACCTCTGACCTCATCCTGAGAACATGCTTGGTGGGCACGGAAATCAGTTACCTGGCTGCCATATTTACCTGAATAATTAAAGGTAACCTTCTTAACAAGTAACCTTGTTAAGAAGCCTATTTGACATGAATTATACAGTGCCCATGCTATAGTATGAACAGTCCAGGCAGACGGGTGGGGGTGGCCAGATCATTTTCAAAGATCTCTGTGAATGAACGCGTGAAGGAAGGGGAATACCTCTAAGATGTCATTCACTCTTTCCTCCTGCACTGAAAGCCTATAGAACCTGGCCTCCCAAACCCTCTTCTATGTCCCTGACTCTGGGATCCCTTGTTTGCCCTAAAGACCCAGCAACTACTTTCCTATTTTTCTTCAGGCTTCTTGTAGCTACTCCCACTACTGAGTTCTGGCACTACAGGGAATGGCAGAACTGCTGGACAACCATATTGGTGTCCTACAGGGTTCAGTGTTGGGGCCGCAGCTGTTCATTTATATATTATTGATCTGGATGAGGGGACTGGGGTCTGGCGAAGTTCTCCGATGATACGAAGTTAAGCAGACAAACAGGTAGTTCTGAGGAGGTGGGGAGGCTGGAGAAAGATTTAGACAGTTTAGGAGAGTGGTCTAAGAAATGGCTGATGAAATTCAGCGTGAGCAAATGTGAGGTCTTGCACTTTGGAAAAAAGAATACAGGCATGGACTATTTTATAAATGGTGAGAAAATTCATAGCGCCAAAGTACAAAGGGATCCGGGAGTGCTAGTCCAGGATTCTCTGAAGGTTGACTTGCAGGTTGAGTCCGCAGGTAAGAAAGCAAATGTAATGTTGTCATTTATCTCAAGAGGGTTGGAATGTAAAAGCAGCGATGTGCTACTGAGACTTTATAAAGCTCTGGTTAGGCCCCATTTAGAATACGGTGTCCAATTCTGGGCCCTACACCTCAGAAAGGGCATACTGGCACTGGAGCGTGTCTAGCAGATTCACACGGATGATCCCTGGAATGATAGGCCTAACATAAGATAAACGGCTGAGGATCCTGGGATTGTATTCATTAGAGTTCAGAAGATTGAGGGGAGATCTAATAGAAACTCACAAGATAATGCATGACTTAGAAAGCGTGGACGCTGGGAATTTGTTTCTGTTAGGCGGGGATACTAGGACCCATGGGCACAGTCTTAGAATTAGAGGGGGTCAATTTCTTCAGCTAGAGTGTGGTGGGCCTGTGGAATTCATTGTCATGAAGCGCAGTGGAGACCGAGAGCTAAATGCCTTTAAGGCAGAGATTGATAAATTCTTGATCTCCCAAGGAATTAAGGGCTACAGGGAGAGTGTGGGTAAGTGGCGTTGAAATGCCGATTAGCCATGATTGAATGGCGGAGTGGACTCGATGGGCTGAATGGTCTTACTTCCACTCCTATGTCTTATGGTCTTATATTAGCGACAGTGGATCTTACTCCCAAATGGAGCAGCAGTCCCACTATTGGTTAATTTAGCCCACCTGCAATGGATTTTCAAGGAGTGTATTGCCTTCCAGCTAAATTTTCTTCATGAGCCAAGCAGTCCATGCACCCTGTTTGTAAAATTCTGCCCAACATTTCAGGTCTGTTATCTTTCATCAAAACGGAGTGAAGTTACAAACACAATAACATTTTAGAAAGCTTAATATGTTGGAAGAATAACAAACAGTGAAATCTAGGAGTGGGTGGAGGGAAGGAAAAATTAAATGACAGAATATTTCAGAGTAGAAAAACAAAGGGAATGGCAACGATACAAGTAAACATATCAAAGATGTGCACAGGGGAACGTAAATGCCAAAGTAGCAACCAAAAGCAAATTAGCAGAATTGAAAACAAAAGAGAAAAATTAGAAAAAAAGATACAAAACTAAATGGAGGTAGAGGTTATGATCTGACTGTAAAATGTCTAGTTGAAAGATGAGTTACTGTTCCTCAAATTTGGATCGAGATTCATTCAAACATTGCAGTAAGCCAACAATGGAAAAGCTCAACATGTAACTGAGGTAAAGAAATAAAATGACAGGCAACAGGAAGCTCAGGGTCATGCATGCATACTGAATGCAAGTGTTCTATAATTGCCCAGTCTGCTCTTGGTCTTCTGAAAGTGGATGGCACGAATTCTCCCATTGTCATTGTTAGGGCCCTGAACCATGTACATCCTATTTCATGTCCCTCTCTGAGAAACATAATTGGAGTTCTCAAGGCCTCACTTTTCAGTCTTTTATCCTTCGTCCTAACTTCCTTTTTTGTTTGCTTAAGCACTTCTAACTTTTCTCAATTCTGGTTAAAGGTCACAGACTTGAAATGTTGACTCCCTCTCTTGACATAACTGCTGCAAGATCTGCAGAGTGTTTCCAATATTCTGTTTTAACTGCCAATTGATACCACTTTCTTTAATGAGAAATGGTCAGAATTATGGTGAGGAGTCTCATCTTGAAATCAATAGCAGAAAACTTTTACAGTCATAGAGATGTACAGCACGGAAACAAACTTTTCGGTCCAACTCGTTCATGCTGACCAGACATCCCAACCTAATCTAGACCCATCTGCCAGCACTTGGCCCATTTCCTTCCAAACCCTTCCTATTCATATACCCATCCAGATGCCTTTTAAATGTTGCAATTGTACCAGCCTCCATCACTCCCTCTGGCAGCTCATTCCATACACACACCACCCTCTGCGTGAAAATGTTGCCCCTTAGGTCCCTTTTATATCTTTTCCCTGTTACCCTAAACCTATGCCCTCTAGTTCTGGACTCTCTCAACCCAGGGAAAAGATCTTGTCTATTTACCCTAACCATGCCCTTCATGATTTTATAAACCTCTGCAAGGTTACCCCTTAGTCTGCGACGCTCCAGGGAAAACAGCCTCAGCCTATTCAGCCTCTCCCAATAACTCAAACCCTCTTACCCTGGCAACATCCTTGTAAATCCTTTGTGAACCATTTCAAGTTTCACAACATCCTTCCTATAGGAGGGAGACCAGAATTGCACACAATATTACAAAAGTGCCCTAACCAATGTCCTATACAGCTGCAACATGACTTCCTGTTATGGCACAGGTAAACCACCCTGCTTAATTTAAATCATCAACACAGAAAAGATTTATCCCATGCAGTAATGTGAAAATTCGAGACACCTAGAACTATCCCAAAAGTCACTATTTAAAGTAAAAATTAACAACTTTATTTCTTAAAGTATATCAGAGAATACTTAACTAACAACCACTTACAACTCCTTCCTCTAACCTGTCTTTTACCTTCACCTTCTACAACACTAGTCCAATAAAACCCCCGATTAGGATTTACCAATAATTCAAATTTCAAAACCAGCCAGCTGTTGAATTTTCTCTTTGTATCTTCCTCTGTCTTCTTTGGGATTATATTTCACAGGCCACTAATCAATAAATATACCTTTGAGAGCTATTTTTCAGGCAGTCTGTACATACTGGTGGCTTGGCAGTTCTCCTTCATTTGTTCCCGTTTTTCCTGTCTTATATGCCCAAAGCATCGGATTGTGCCATTGGTATTTAATATTATCAATATGCGAAATTCAAACTTGATTGGAGTTTGCTATTTTTTGTGGTATAATTTAAACTGTTGGGCCTAATTACACTAGCTGCTGGACGACAAGGTTTTATTGTATATTGTTCAGAACGCTTGGTGCTGTCAGGTAGTTCTGATAGCTTTTAACTTTCTTAAAGGTACAGTACACTTCTACACCTCCATAACACCTCCTAACTCCTAAACTCAGTGCTCTGACCAATAAAAGAAAGAATACTAAATGCCTTCTTTTTAAACATAGCATTCTACAAGAATCTGCGTGGGTTTCCTCTGGGTGCTCCGGTTTCCTCCCACAGTCCAAAGATGTGCAGGTCAGGTGAATTGGCCATGCTAAATTGCCCGTAGTGTTAGGTAAGGGGTAAATGTAGGGGAATGGGTGGTTTGTGCTTCGGCGAGGTAGTTAAAATTTGATTAAAGGAAGCAATGAAACAATGGAATTCTCAATAATTATTTTAAGAAATGCAGTAAATCCTAATTTTTTAAAAAGATTATTGATCTAAAGGGTAATTAAAAGCTTTAAAATTAAGACAATTTTCACATTTTGATCTATTTATCATAAGGTTGTTATTTTAAGTTAAGCTACTTGGGAGTTACTCTTAACATTCCATTTTATTTCTTCTTGTGTCCCAGAAAAAGTACAAGGGCTTGTGCATTTCACATTCTGATACTGTTTATAACCTATGCTGTAGCTCACTTGTCAAAACAGTGGCACCTTTTTTACAATGATTTTTATCCCTACAACAATTAGAATGCCCAGAGTCAATGTACAGTGAAGAGCTCATAACGTCTGTTCAATCAACAATTCCCCTACCTCAAGACTGTGGTCCAGATTTTCACCATGTCTGAGCCATTTGAAATCCAAAGTCCTGCGCCCCAAAACTGGTGCTTCCTATTTTTGCAGAGGATTGAGACAGGGATGCATGGTATGTTTGCTCATGCGTGGCTCACTGAGGCAGCTGGCGATTTAAATATTCAGCAGCCTCTACTCAAATCTGATTGTGGGGTGCCTGCTGCCTGGAACAAGTAAAAGCAATTCTCAGTGCATATGTTTATCTTTGCATGGCCTGGGTATCCATTTGAAGAGCTGAAGTAATGGTGTGGTTATGGTTCCAGAAGACCTTGGGGATGAATTTCACGAATACTTTAGGGTTAGAGCCAGGTATCCTTTCAAGGGGAAGAGGCAATAGCAAGTGTTCTTTGAGATTGTTCCACAGAGAAATTGTGCGTAACAAAATACATACATCCCTTGGAACTTCCAACCCGTCCAGAAGTGTCAAACTCTCCAAAAGCATCAAGTAGTGACACAATTTGTCAAAATATATTTTTTTTTTGAAAAAGGGACTGCTTTTCTTGAAAAAGTGCAATCTGCATTATAGAACGTAAGTAATACGTCTTTATGTATTCTCATATGTACTTGGGTCTTTGTGATACGAGATAAGTTGTCATGTTAGGAAAAGATGGTGCATGGAACTAAGCACTAAATTAATGCTGGGAGCACAAGGGCCCATGGTGAATGGGTGAAAGGGCATAGGGTAGCATAGGAAGTATGTGGAGTTATTGAGAATGGATAGAAGGGTCTAGGTGCCATGAGCTAGCATTGAGGAGCATGGGGTACATGTAGATGTGGTTGGGACTAACAGAGGTGAGAGCAGTGAGGGACGGATGAATATTTATTGTTTTATTATAATTTTTGATCACAGTACTGGTACCCGCTTTCTGTTCTGCCCACCTCAGGAACTGGGAGCCTCCTCAACTCTTGCTGAGTCACCTGGTTCAACTTCTAAGCTGGTCTGCCCCACCGAGTTGCCATTATTTTAATGTTCAGTTTGCGGTACCTGGATTTTTCCTGTCTCTTTATACTCAACTAGGGAACGAAAATCAATGTGTATGTCTCAAGTTTTGAGCAGGCATTTAAAGTACATCAAAATACATCATTGTATCTGTCACTGGAAAATATTGTGGCATGATGCAACTTGACCTTTGATCATAGGATCCTGAATTTAAGTAAAATGCCAAAGCCTACCATGAAGGCAGCAGGAAATGGAATTTTGCAAATAATTTTTTTTTGATGAACTTCATATAAGCATTGAGCACTGAAACTTTCGGAGAAATCTGAAACGACTTGTGGGAGAAAACTACAACCTATACAGACTTTAGTTGTATGCACACGATAAACATTTGCTGCTGCGAGGAAAAAATAAGATATGCTTTGGGCAAATCCATATAACCTCTTGCTCCCATCCTTCCAATGTTTGTCTGATTTTTTTTTTAACTCATTCCAAGTCCAAATATCAGCCCTGATGTTCCCCCCAAATCTATATAATTACACCTTTCATATGGAAAATATCAAGTGACTGTCCATGGTCAAATGTCTTGAACAGAGAATGCCCGAGGTGATTCTCCCTCAAAGTAAGATGATGCAAAGCATTTAAATGTACGTGAAGGCTGAAAAAGTGAGGAAAGATCATTTCACATCTCACATAAAAATATAACACCTTATTTATCAAAACTTTTATTTGAAAGGGTAAGGTCTTAATTTTCCATGGTTCTTGAGTAATTCAATTCCTTCACTGTGCACATTAAGTCTTTATTTGATGACTTAATATGAAACTTTATATTGTAAAAAATACACATTCATAAATAAATCAAAATTATAATCCACCAGTGGCAGAATGGAGTGAAAACTTACCCAGCTGCAAATTGAGGGGCTGACATTAAGCTAGGATTGGCTAGTCCTGCAGCAGCAGCCATGGCAGCTAGGCCTGGATTGGTGGCAAGACCAGCACCAGTGGATACCTGTGCAGCTGCTGCTTGCAGCGCAGTGGCACCTGTCTGCAGTCCAGATGCTGACACCGTGATTTGGCTTGTGCACAGCGGGTTTACTAAGCCAGTTGAGGTTGACTGTGTGGTATTTGCATCACTGCTGCTAGATGACTCAGTCACTGAAATGGACGCTGACGGTGAAGGGGTTAGAGATGGAGAAGTGACTGATGACGTAGAAACTGCAGAAGATAAGCCGGTGATTACAGATGCCACGTTTGTAGGAGCTGTCCCTGATGCAGTTGTACCTGGGCAGTTAAAGAGAGTTTGAAATTTTAATATAAATTACACATCCTATTTCACATATTATAATAACATTTTGAAACTGATTCACAGAATAACAAAGTGAAGAGGTGAGGAAACAATGTTCTCTTTACAAAGAAACAATGGAAAATTATTGTGATGTCCAATATCACACTAATTTGAATAGAGCATATTTAAAGGAACACATGAGAAAAGGCAGCAAGGATTAAGCTGACCATGATAAATACTAAATTGTAACTGTGCTGTCAAGCATAATGAAACAACTGTGCCTTCCTTCTCTGAACGACAAGAGTACATTGTCTAACATTTCACACTTGAGGATGACAGAAATAATCAATTATATTTCCATACATTATTAGTTATTAATTTCAGTGAATCAAGCACGATGATTAATTTCTCAATGGATGTATCTGAAACAGAAGTTGATTTCAACTTGCATGAAACTTTGGTTAAATTAACCTGGATGTATGGTGTTCAGTTCTGGTGTCTAGATTACAAAAAGGATACAGAAGATATTGGAGGAAGTGTAAGAACCATTCACATGGATATACTAACCAGAAAAGAACGAATAGGCTGAAAGCTCTTTTCTCCAAAAAAAAAAGAGAAAGCTGTGATGTTGCCTGATTGAGATCTTTACTACAATGGAAAAATTTTACTGATTAGATGTAGAGAAGGTGTTTGTTCTTCTATTAGATATAACAGTCATTCAAAAATCTAATAAACTCAGGAAAATCTTCTTTATTGTAAATGTGGCAGAAACGTGGAGTATACAGGACGACTTTGAGCAAATAGCTCAATGATTTAAGGAAAAGGATAAGCAGGAGGGAGAAATGTATATATAGGTATGACTTGTTCAGATGAAATAGGATGGGGAAGGTTTAGGTCAGTTCTAGATGCTGGCACAGGCCAGTTGGACCAAATGGATTTCTGTACAATACTATTCTATTAGAAGAAAGCCTGAGTGTCAAAAATGTTACACTACCTCATTCCTTTAACCTCAAAATTAAGAATAATTATACCAAAGTGGGTATTATTTTTGGTCAAATATTGTCAACTGTTAGGTCCTACCAGCAATATTTAGTGACAGTGAACAACCGGCTTCAGTATGGCAACTGAAGATAAATCAACGTTCATAAGCTAGCTTAATAGAAAGCTACTATAGATCCCAGATAATTTAACTGGTTAGGCAGAAACCAGCTGAGTCATAATGCAAGGCAGGTTTCTAGCAGGTTTCGTGCTCAGGTTTCAACTTCTGAGTTTGCTACTCAATACTCACTGGAAACTTGCTTAAATAAGAGTGTGGACGAATGATAAGTGTTACTGGTGAAATATTTGCTGATAATTATTATCTAGGTTGACATGAAGAAAGACCATAAGACAGGAGCAAAACCTAGGCCATTCAGCCCATCAGGTCTGCTTCGCCATTCAATCATGGCGGATACGTTTCTCTTCTCCATTCTCCTGCCTTCTCCCTGCAACCCTTGATCCCCATCACAAACAATAACCTATCTATCTAAATCTTAAATACATTCAATGACCTGGCCTGCATAGCCTTTCTGTGGCAGTGAATTCCATAGATTCACCACCTCTAGCTAAAGAAGTTTCTCCTTATCTCTATTCTAAGGCTGTGCCCTTGGGTCCTAGTCTCTCCTATCAATGGAAGCGTCTTCCCAACATTCACTCTGACCTGGTCATTCAATATTCTCTAAATTTCAATTAGATCCCCCCTTACCATTCTCAACTTCATCAAGTATAGATGCAGCGTCCTCATATGTTAATCTTTCAATCCTGGGACTATTCTCGTGAACATCCTCTGAACATGCTCCAGGGTCAGTACATCCTTCTGAGATATGGGGCCCAAAACTGCACACATTACTCCAAATGTCGCCTGACCAGAGCCTTATAGATACTCAGAAGTATGTCCCTGCTTTTATATTCAAGTCCTCTCAAGACAGGTGCCATCACTGAATTTGCATTCCTAACTACTGACTTAACCTGCAAGTTTACCTCAAAACAATCCTGGACGAGATCTCCCAAGTCTCTTTGCACTTCAGACTTCTGAATTTTCTTCCCATTTAGAAAACAGTCAAAGCCTCTATTCTTCTTAACAAAGTGCACGACCTCACACTTTCCAATGTTGTACTCCATCTGCCACTTCTTTGCCAACTCTCTTAACCTGTCCAAATCCTTCTGCAGCCTCCCTGCCTCCTCAATGCTACCGGTCTCTCTACCTATCTTTGTATTGTCTGCCAACTTAGCCAGAATGCTTTCAGTTCCTTCATCTAGATTGTTAATGTAAACAGTGAAAAGTTGTGGTCCCAACACTGAACCTTACAGAATACCACTTGACTCCAGCTGCCAACCTGAGAAGGGATCCTTTTATCCCCACTCTCTGCTTCCTGCCAGACAGCCAAGCTTCTATCCATGCTAGCACCTTTCCTCTAACACTGTGGGCTCTTATCTCATTAAGTAGCCTCCTGTGGCACCTTGTTAAAGGCCTTCTTGAAATCCAGGTAGAAAACATCCATTGACTTTCCATGGTCTAACCTGCTTGTTACTTCCTCAAATAACTCTAGCAGATTTGTCAGGCATGATTTCCTCTCGATGAAACTATGTTGATGGTGCTCTATTTTATGATACACTTCCAAGTATTCCGAAATCTCATCTTTCACAATGGATTCCAGGATCTTACCCACAATCGAGGTTAGGCTAATTGGTCTGTAATTTTTCATCTTTTGCCTGATTCCCTTTTTGAACATGGGTGTCATGTTAGCGATTTTCCAGTCCTCTAGAACCCTCCCTAATTCTAGGGATTCATGAAAGATCACTGCTAACGCCTCCACTATATCTTCAACTATTGTCCACTTTCATGCCATTCAGTTTTTCTAGTATCTTCTCCTTGGTGATGGCCTTCATACTCTATCCCCTCACTCTCTTGAATTTTTGGGATATTACTTGTGTCTTTCACCATGAAGACTGACGCCAAATAATTGTTTAGTTCTTCAGACATTTCCTTTTTCCCCACTACTATCTCTAAAGTAGCCCAATGTCCACTTTTATCTCTTACATATCTAAAGAAATTCTTATAGTCTTCCTTTATATTACTGGCTAACTTACCCTCATATTTAATCTTCTCCCTCCTTATTCATTTTTCTATTGCCCTGTGTTGGTCTTTGTCAGCTTCCCACTGCCCTTTGCCACATTATATGCTTTATCTTTTGACTTCCCTAGTCAGCCATGGTTGCCTCATCCTCCCTTTACCATATCTTTTTTTCCAAGGAATGAATCTCTGCTCTGTCTCCTGAATTACTCCCAGAAACTCCTGCCATTGCTGTTTCACTATCTTTCCTGCGAGGCTCCTCTCCCTGTCAATTTTACCCAGCTCCTCCCTCATGACTCCGCAGTTGCCTTTATTCAGTTGTAATACAGTTACCTCCGATTCAAGGAATCAAGGAATTAAGGGCTACGGGGAGAATGTGGGTAAGTGGAGTTGAAATGCCCACCAGCCATGATCGAATGGCGGAGTGGACTCGATGGGCCGAATGGCCTTACTTTCACTCCTATGTCTTATGGTCTTATTATGATCTTATGGATTCTATCTTCTCCTTCTCAAACTGCAGAGTAAATTCAATCATGTTATAACCACTGCTTCCTAAGGGTTCCTACACCTTAAACTCCCTTATCAAGTCTGCCTCATGCACAATACTGAACTCAGTATTGCCTGTTCCTCAGTGGGATCCACCACAATCTGCTCCAAAAAGCCATCTCACAGACATTCCACAAATTCCTTTTCTTGCAATCCACTATCAACCTGAGTTTCCCAATCCACCTGCAAATTGCAATCCCCATGATCACTGTAATTTTGCCTTTCCTACACATCTTTTCTACCTCCTGGTGTATTTTGCGCCTCAGCTCCTGATGACGGTTTGTAGGCCTATACACAAGTCCAACTATAATTTTTTTTAACCTTTCCAGTTTCTCAATTCTACCCATACAGATTTTACACCATCTGATCCTACTTCATTTCTTATTATTGATTTAAATTCATTTCTTATTAATAAGGCAACCCCCCCCTCCCCTCTGCCCACCTATCTTTTCGATAGGATGTATATCCTTGAATATTTAGCTCCTAATCCTGATCTCTTTGCAGCCACTTCTCCTTAATGCCCACGTCATACCTGCCAATTTTGATATGCACCACAAGCTCATTTACCTTATTCCTAATACTGCGTGCATTGAGATATAACACCTTCAGTCCTGTATTACCCATCCCTCTTCTCATTGTCATTGCCAGTAAACTACTGGCACTGCTCAGCACAGAGAGGAGTGAATTAGAGGGGAAGGAGTTTGGGAAAATTAGTCACCAGTGGGTTTGCATGTGGGAAATCTAAAACAAAGAGAAACCAAGTTAGGGCAGCTGTTGTAAGTCATGAGCTTATGTAAGGAGTAGGAAATGTGTTGCTGGAAAGGCGCAGCAGGTCAGGCAGCATCCAGGGAACAGGAGAATCGACATTTCGGGCATAAGCCCTTCTTCAGGAATGAAGGAGGGCTTATGCCCGAAACGTCGATTCTCCTGTTCCCTGGATGCTGCCTGACCTGCTGCGCCTTTCCAGCAACACATTTCCAGCTCTGATCTCCAGCATCTGCAGACCTCACTTTCTCCTATGTAAGGAGTAGTCCAGCCTAGCACATTGGCAGCAGAGTAGCTAAAGGAATGACAGGGGGATTTGGAGGGTATAGACCCTGATGCACTTGGTGACTGTAAACAAAGGAACTAATGATCAGGCGAAATGCTTCCTTAGTACTGAATCAGGAGATTCAGCAAAAGGTGCTTTAACAATCTGAATAATTGATATTGGTTAAAATGTCATCAGATTTGGTTGTAGATGCCTTTGGTGAATCAGCATGAATGTCAGCAGATTGGACGCTATTGTGATATCATTATTTCAGACTATAAGAGATAAGGGATAAAAAGGGTTGCAAATGAAAAATGAAAACACATATAATTATGAAGTGACCAGTGTCCATCACTTTCAGAGCTGGGAATTGGTTTAATTGCAAGTAATTATAGCAACTCAACGTACTCTGTATTGTAAAGTTAAAAGGTAAAGTGATAGAGTCATAGAGATGTACAGCATGGAAACAGACCCCTCGGTCCAACCTGTCCATACCGACCAGATATCCCAAACTAATCTAGTCCCACCTGCCAGCACCCAGCCCATGTCCCTCCAAACCCTTCCTATTCATATACCCATCCAAATGGCTTTTAAATGTTGCAATTGGACCAGCCTCCACCACTTCCTCTGGCAGCTCATTCCATGCCTGTACCACCCTCTGCGTGACAAAGTTGCCCCTTAGGTCTCTTTTATATCTTGCCCCTCTCACCCTAAACTTATGCCCTCTAGTTCTGGACTGCCCGACCCCAGGGAAAAGACTTTGGCCATTTACCCTATCCATGCCCCTTATAATTTTGTAAACCTCTATAAGGTCACCCCTCAGCCTTCGACGCTTCAGGGAAAACAGCCCCAGCCTGTTCAGCCTCTCCCTATAGCTCAAATCCTCCAACCCTGACGACATCCTTGTAAATCTTTTCTGAACTCTTTCAAGTTTCACAACATCTTTCCGATAGAAAGGAGACCAGAATTGCACGCAATATCCCAACAGTGGCCTAACCATTGTCCTGTACAGCTGCAACGTGACCTCCCAACTCCTGTACTCAATACTCTGCCCAATAAAAGAAAGCATACCAAATGCCTTCTTCACTATCCTATCTACCTGCGACTCCACTTTCAAGGGGCTATGAACCTGCATTCCAAGGTGTCTTTGTTCAGCAACACTCCCTAGGACCTTACCATTAAGTGTATAAGTCCTGCTAAGATTTGCTTTCCCAAAATGCAGCACCTCACATTTATCTGAATTAAACTCCATCTGCCACTTCTCAGCCCATTGGATCAAGATTCTGTTGTAATCGAAGGTAACCCTCTTCGCTGTCCACTACACCTCCAATTTTGGTGTCTTCTGCAAACTTACTAACTGTACCTCTTACGCTCGCATCCAAAACATTTACGTAAATGACTAAATGTAGAGGACCCAGCACCGATCCTTGTGGCACTCCACTGGTCACAGGCCTCCAGTCTAAAAAACCACCCTCTGTCTTCTACCTTTGAGCCAGTTCTGTATCCAAATGGCTATTTCTCTCTGTATTCCATGGAGATCTAACCTTGCTAACCAGTCTCCCATGGGGAACCTTGTCGAACGCCTGACTGAAGTCCATGTAGATCACATCTACTGTCTGCCCTCATCAATTCTCTTGGTTACTTCTTCAAAAAAAAACTTAGAAAAAAAAAGTCATCTTAATCTTCCTAGATCATTCAGCGCTTCCTAATTGTCAGATACAACTCTTGGTGGTTTAACCCGAGGATCAGCACATCTCACACAAGGCGATAAAGTGTTAACCTCGGCCTGTGCAAGAATTGAACCTATAACTGTTGGGATCACACTGTATTGCAAACTGCTCATCCAGAAGAAAGTGAAGACTGCAGATGCTGGAGAGTCAGAGCTGAAAAGTGTGGCGCTGGAAAAGCAAAGCAATTCAAATAGTATCCGAGAAGCAGAAGCCTTGCCTTGGATGCTGCCTGACCTGCTTTGCTTTTCCAGCACCACACCTTGCGAAACTGCCCATCCAACCAACTGAGCTGACCAACTCCCTCTAATTGTTGTATTGTGACACTACACTACACTTATGTTCAACATAAGCTTTACTGTGCTGGTGTCAATAATATGCCTTGTCCATCCTCAGTATGGCATCAATAGTTCCACTGCAGACAGCATAAGCCCATTATCATTTCTCTTTTTGGTCGTTTTCAAATGTTTTGCAGATTGGAGACCTCAATTTCACTCAGATTAGGGTGCACTGTATTTGGAAGAGCACTCACACCACAAAGTCCATTTTAATGGACCAGTTCACTCCCTTGATTCATGGCAAGAAATAATGTTATAATACACTATGCCATTTAGTATCAAGGAAGTAAAACCATTAATTGTCTCTGTATGAAATGGATTTAAACTGATTGACAGTTATATAATATTTGTGCAAGCTGCGCTGCATAATATATTAATTAGCATCAAATTCTTACCTGAAATGCTGAAGTTGGTCACACCAGCACTGGATGCAGGCATCTGCATTGCATTTACAGCCAGAGTAGTCGGTGTACTACTCGTCACGAGGTTACTAGTGCTGGCCACCTATTAATAAAAACATATTGTAATCCAGTCACATAGCAACATTCTGAAACACTAACCTGTAGGGCACATACAAGTATATGGTAAAAAATCCTAATTAATAATTATTTATTCATATTCACGCAAATCTTCTCAAACCATTTCACTGGCAATTTCTGTTTTACAAAATACAGGGGAATAAAGTAATTTTGCATGCAAAATCTTGAATTTCACAATCCTGTAGTTGTACGTAGGTCAATTAAGGAGTGAGACAAAAATTAAACATTATTTATGGTATGGTACATTGTTTTAGAATTCTCTCTTCTGAGAAGGGAGATACTTAACAGACCAATATCTAGATATTGAATTAGGTAGCAAATCGCTTCCAGATTTTTATGTGGATTTTATTGTAAATCCATTGCTTAGCACATACACCAATTCCACTTTTTCCTCATCAATAGTTTCCCTGTCCAGAAGCCCACTTTTCATCAAGAATGAACCCAACTATTTTTTTCAAACATATAAAACCAGCTAGTTCAGATACCTTATGGAACAGGTGGGAAATGAACTCAGATTTTCTGCTCCAGAGGTAGGGAAACTACCACTCTGCCACAACACACAATGTTACCCAAGAACCCAGTTCTTAAAAAAAAGTACTGACTTAACTAATTACCAAGTAACAAATTACAAGCACTACCCATCAAAGGCAGCATAACTAGAAGAAAAATGAAAGAACAATAAGAAAAGGAGGAGCTAAATCAAAATAAAGTTGGAGGGGGAGAGAATGTAGTCCAGTCTGTGCCCACCTCCGGCTAAAGGCTTTGAATATGTTCTGGGCACTGTGTGCTCCCTCTCCATGGACACCCAGACATAAATGGAGTCACAGCAGCTGGAACAATGACTCCCACTGCCTGGAGCTGCTGATGGTTATCTTAGCCAGGCCCAGGATATAAAACTTACCTGTACCTCTATAAATGTCATCTACTGTATCCATTGTACCTGATGTGGTCTCCTCTATATCGGGAAACAGGGCGCCAAATTGCAGATTGTTTCCAAGAACATCTCTAGGACACCCGCACCAACCAACCCCACAGCCCCATGACTGAACACTTCAACTCCCCCTTCCCCTCCACCAAGGTATGCAGGTCCTGAACCTCCTCCATCGCCAACCCTAATCACCCAACGCCTGGAAGAAGAACACATCATCTTCCGCCTTGGACCCTGCAACGACACGGGATTAATGTGAATTTCACCAGTTTCCTCATTTCCCAATCCCCACCTTATCCCAGTCGCAAGCCTCCAACTCGGCACTGCCCTCTTGACTCTCCATCACCTTTCCCATCTATCCGCTCCATCCTCCTCTCCGACCTATCACCGTCTCCACGACCATCATCTACCTATCGCATTCAAAGCTACCTTCCTCCACCCCCCAGCCCCACCCCGTCCTATTTATCTCTCAGCCCTCTGGCCTACAAGCCTCATTCCTGATGAAGGGTTTATGCCCGAAATGTCGATTCTCCTGCTCCTCGGATACTGCCTGACATGCTTTTCCAGCACCACACACACTACTCTGATCCCTAGCATCTGCAGTCCTCACTTTCTCCCAGGATAAAACACACCACGAAGTTATCCAATTACCCCATCAATGAACCAAAAATTAGAAGCACTGCCTGAACAATAAGCAAATGATGAGAAATGAGGGAGAGAGTAAACCAAAATTGTTTCAGTCGAGGAAATAATGCACTCCAGCCCCTCTGGTTTGAAGGTAGTGGTGGACACCATATGCTTCCCTATCCACAGTCAGAACACAGCTTTTTTTTTAATTCAACCTGTTCAAATATGTTATGACACACCTCTGGAACATTTGGGACTTGAAGCTAGGCTCTCTGGTTCAGAAGTAGGAACACTACCACTATACCACAAAAGCCCCCCAGAATCCAGTTCTTGATATTTTTAAATCAACCTGTTCAGATGTGTTATCATCTTTGGAATAGTGGGACTTGAACTCAGACCCAAAGGAAGGGATACTACCATTGTGCCACAAGAGCCCAAGCACCCAATTTCTTTCCCCAACAAAAATCAAAATTGCTGATCAAACCTAGCAGGTTTGGCAAAATCTGTGGGAATAAAACAGAGTTAACTTTTCAAGTCCAGTGACACTTCAGTTACGAGAAAAACGTGATACTTGTACTGGAGCTGAAGAAGAAAAGCTGTATATGTGATAATAAGAACTCAGAGTGAGAAAATGGATGAGTTCTGCTGTATGCAACCCATATAATGAGCCTAGGAGTGCATGAGAATGGGTGATTGTGTTAAAAGCAACCCATATCATAACAGAACAGGGCGTGGGGTGAGTAAAAGTGTGTGTGTGTGTTGGGGGTGGGGGGGGGGGGAAGAGATAGCAGTTAAGAGGAGACAGCCCAGAGACAGAGATATTAAGGGAGTGGATAAATAAGGATATTGTGGACAGCTGACCAGGGCAGAAGGCAGGCTTCCAATTTCCACCCTGTCCTTGCCTTTACCTGGTCCTCCTTCCTTCCCTTCCTCAACATCTATGTTTCCATTTCTGGGGTAGGCAGACCACCCATGTACACTACATACCCACCGACATACAATACAAACCCATCGACTCCCACAGTTACTTCAACTACACACCCTCACACCCTGCTTGATGAAAGGACTTCATCCTATTCTTCCAGTTTCTCCATCTCGGTTGCATCTGTTCTGAGACACCACCTTCCAAAGTGAGAGTCTCAGAGACGTTGATCCTTTTCCTCAACTGAGGATTTCCCACTGCTGTGGTCGACAGGGTACTTAGCTGTGTTCTATCCATCTCACTTCTGCCCTCAACACTTCCCTCCCACAACAATGATAGGGTTCCCTGTTCCTCACTTTGCACTAAACCAGCCTCCAAACCTAAAGGATTAAGCTGCATTTTCATTAACTTCAACAACTGGAAATATATTCCCCTTACCTCCTTTGTCAGTATTTCACAAGGATCTTTCCTTGCTGGGCACTCTGGTCCACTCCTCCTCTACTCCAAACATCTGCCCACACTCACACAGCACCTACTCATGCAATCACAGAAGATGTAATTCTCCTCACCACCCAAGGTCCAGAGACACCTTCCAAGTGAAGTAGTGATTTACCTGCACTTCATTTAACCTACTGTATTCGCTGTTTAAAATGTGTTCTCGTCGAGATTAGGGAAACAAATGCAAAGTGGATAAATGCTTTATTCTGTCTGCAAAAGTGACCCTAAACTTCCAGTTGCCTTCCAATTCAAGACACTGTGCGGCCACACTAACAGTTCTGTTACAGGTCTACTGCAATGCTTCAGCGAGCCTCAGTGCAAGGTTGAAGAACGACATTTCATTTTCTGCTTTGGGACCCTGCAGCCTATAGGAGTGAACATCAAGTTCAATAACTTTACAGTCTGATTCCATCCGACCATCCATATTTTTTACCCACCTCACACCCAGTCTTGTTATGACATGGGTTACTTTTAGCATAGACGCTTTTGCCCAAAACGTCAATTCTCCTGCTCCTCAGATGCTGCCTGACCTGCTATGCTTTTCCAGCTACACACTCTAGACCCTAATCTCCAGCATCTGCAGTCCTCACTTTCACCTAGCTGCTTTCAGCATAGCCACCCATTCGCTTGCTCTCCTAGGCCCATTATATGGGCTGCTTTCAGCAATTTTGCCACATTTAGCTCTTGAACTGTCCTATCTGTCCATCTTCCTTCCCACCTTGCCTCTCCACTTTGCCCTCCGACCCATCACCCTCACCCCCCATCTGCATCTACCTATCGTGTTCCCAGTTACCTTCCCCTTAGCACCCCCCCTACCTTCCGAATTATCTCTCAGCCTTCTTCCCCCACATTCCTGATGAAGGGCCTATGCCTGAAATGTTGATTCTCCTGCTCTTTGGATGCTGCCTGACCTGCTGTGCTTTTCCAGCACCCTTTTTGACTGATGTCCAGCATCTGCAGTCCTCACTTTCTCCTTAGCTCTTATCATCACTTATTTAGCTTACCTCCTGTCCTGGCTGGCTATCTATAATATCCTTGTTTACATAGCCTTTTCATATCTCTCTCTCGGCTCTGTCTCCACGTGTCTGTTCACCACATACATGCAACACATTGGCTTCAGCACAAATACCATCTGCTAGATCCTAGTTGCTAATTGCTCTGATGAAAAGTTACCAGACTGAAAACATTAACTCTGCTTTCTTCCCACAGATGCTGCCAGATCTGCTTTTTTTTGATTCAGATCTCTAGATCCGCAGTTCTTAGTTTTATCTTAATTCAGTTATTTTTCCTTCTGTTCGTTTCCAGAACTATTATCTAGCACAATTGAAAGTTACCCCCCCCCCCCCACCAAATCACCTGTGGTACTTTTCATTTATTACCCACTGACGATAATCACTCATGTTCCCAATTAGTCAAACTGCATGCAATAGCCTGAAAGGATAGAATCAAGTTCTTTTTAAGAAAAAAATTAACCTATTTTTCTAATCAACTTGTTCAGAGATGCAATCCTAGAGCAGGTGGGATATGAACCAGGCCACTTGGTCCAAGGTAGGGACTTTACCTCCACGCCACAGGAGGGCCTTACAGTACCCAGTTCTTGGATATAAAGTCGAACATGCATCTTATGTTCTCAATCAATTCTGGTACTGTTCTCTTTTACCCTTAACAGGACCTGTATTTCTAACACCAACAGAAGAGAACGCAGAATCTGAAATGTTATGTGGATTGCAACAATTTCAACAGGAAACCACCCTCTTTACTTCCCATGATATCAAAGAAGCCAGAAAGCTAGGCTGTGCGCATGGCAAGATATCAGCACAATGAAAATAGTCCTTCTGAAGACTATGCTCACAAGAGGTTGTGAGCCATCTGCATCCTAGAAGCCTCTTCCAAGTGGTCAGATTGCAAAGAATGGCTTGGGTTGTAGGAGGCCAATCAGCTCAAGGAAAATGCAGGAGGTTTAGGTCTTCACCTGCTTACTCAGGATCTTCCCTCTATTTTAAGATCAGAATTGGAGATATTCATTAACATCTGTCATGGGGAAAATACTGGAATCAATTATTAAGGATATAGTTGGCTTCTATTTAACAGGTCAGACACTGTTAACTGTGCAGTTAAGAGTCAAGCTCATTGATGAGTTTGGTATCAGCACCTTTGCTATGTTTTCCTTTTTCCTCAGCTGAGGATTTCTCCCCAGCATGGTTGACAGGGCCCTTGACCCAGAGGCATCCCACATACTGCACTTCTGCTCTCGCTCCTCTGGTCTTCACTTTCCAACACAATAGTTTGAATATTCAATGGATGAGCGTCTGCCATTTGTCACATCTAATTAGATTAGATTACTTACAGCGTGGAAACAGGCCCTTCGGCCCAACAAGTCCACACCGACCCTCCGAAGCACAACCCACCCAGACCCATTCCCCTACATTTACCCCTTCACCTAACGCTACGGGCAATTTAGCATGGCCAATTCACCTAACCTGCACATTTTTGGACTGTGGGAGGAAACCGGAGCACCCAGAGGAAACCCACGCAGACATGGGGAGAATGTGCAAACTCCACACAGAGAGCCACCTGAGGCGGGAATTGAACCCGGGTCTCTGGCGCTTTGAGGCAGCAGTGCTAACCACTGTGCCACCGTGCCGCCCACAATGTAATGACACCTTCTTCTTCATCCCTTCAACATTCCAATGGGACAGCTTCGTCTGCAGTACTCTGCTCAAACTCCTCCCACTGCCCTCCAATTACAGCTTCCTATATAAGTGCTGTAAATGTAGCAAATGCTCTTTCACCTGCCCTGTTCTCACTATCTAAGACCTGAAACACTTCTTCCATTTGAAACAGAGCTCTATGTCGCCATGACATAAAATGTGGAGCATTTATTTTGAATTTCATTATCTGTATTTAACACCTGGCATTTTCATGACTTTAATGCATTGCTTTAAAATGGCCACAGCAACACCTGACTACACAGGTTAGCCAACCTTCATGAAACCTATAGCAATGTGCAAAATCATCTAAACTAAAATTAAAATTTTATCAAAGGTCACTAAAACTAGTCCATCCAATCAGTTGTGTAAAGGTCCTCATCTCCTGCACTGATACACCTGTATGATAAGTTTCACATGTTGGAGATGAAAAAGAAATCACGTGCAATGGTTAAGTTTGAAATAATGATTTCAGATATCAAAATACACAAACCAACTTGTGTTTTAAGGAACTGCTTTTGATAGAGCAAGGAGATGCATTTTTGACTGTTAAATTGGAATCTGGGAGGGCAGCGGGAGGAGCTTGAACAGAGTATTGCAGAGGAAGCTGTCCCATTGGAATGCTGATAGTATCATCATGTTGGATGTGACAGAAATTGCTATAGCAAGTGTTCTGTTAGCTTCTCAAGAAGGAAAAGTATTCAGTGACAGAATTGATGAAAAAGAAACATCAGAACACTGAAAACTATAGGGACAACTAAAACCTTCTCTGATATTGATTACGTAAGATATCAGTTAAATAATTATGATATCAGGCTAAAACCTTACACCTCAAGGACACCCAATGGATTTTTTTTTTTTTTTTTACACTAAATACTCCTTTAATCTTCCTTTTGTACAAGACATTATCGCTATTAACTTTGTACTAGTGTACATGAATGCCTGACTTTACATGTTTATTACCTTTCTTATGGTTTTACTTTCAGACAGCATTCATTTGCCATTCATACCTCCTTTAGACACCATCTTTTGTTTATTTTTATATGTTCCAATACCATTCCCTTGGCTTTAGATCATCAAGTCTTTTGACATTTGATCTCTCCCAACTTCTACTCTACCATAAATCTTCCCATTGTTCTGTTTATCATTGTTCCCAATTTCACTTGGCTTAAATCTACTAAATTTCTAATTTTTCCCAGTTTTGGTGAAATGTTTCTCTCTCTCTTTCTCTCTCACTGTACAGATTCTACCGAAAAATGCAGCATTTCCAGCATTTTTAAATTCAAGATTTCCAAAAGTAATTGGATCAGAAGCATTATTTTACAAAAAATATTAGTGTAAGCACAATATTTTCATATACACAGGGTGAGCCCTGTATCTGTGGGTCCAGTTACCCATTGTTGACTGTAACCAAAACATGTTATAGGGAACATTCCGGAACCAGGAGGCTGCAGGGAAGGTACGTTTCCAATTTAAATGAATGGGTTCACTCTTATCCGTAGTTTGAGGCTTCCGTCGTAGGTTCTGGAATGTATACCCTGCGAGTACGGCGGGGGGTGGGGGAAAGAGGGTGGTGAGACGACACTATTACATTAACAGGTGCATTCTCACACTAATGCTGCTCATTAGTTTCCTTGAATAAGCATGGAATTACTCAATGATGATTTCAGAGCCTAAAGCCAACAGAACCAAAAAGGAATGCTTCTTTATCACTCAGGTTGTTAATAAAAGTCTTTAACCTAGGTAATATCAAAAACATCTGAACACTTATTTCACTGTACTTGACATTAGAGGATTTTTGCTGAAAATGTGTTGCTGGAGAAGCGCAGCAGGTCAGGCAGCATCCAGGGAACAGGAGAATCGACGTTTCGGGCATAAGCCGAAAGGGCTTATGCCCGAAACGTCGATTCTCCTGTTCCCTGGATGCTGCCTGACCTGCTGCGCTTCTCCAGCAACACATTTTCAGCTCTGATCTCCAGCATCTGCAGACCTCACTTTCTCCTCATTAGAGGATTTTTGCCACACTGAATTGCTTTAATTGAATATCTTTTAATTGGCCCACATATCACATCATTTAAAATATTTAAAACAACATTATATTTTGCTTTCAGCATATTTAAGGGCAAATTATTTTCATGAGCTTTCCATTTTCCATGACACCATTTATAACTTTGTCCAACCTAACTCGGTTTTATTTCCCCTTCAGTCACTCCACCATCACCTGTCCTTCAACTCAAGAACAATATTTAACTAGGTCGTACCATATTCTTTATGACTGATTCTGAACCTACAGATTATTTGGAAAAAGGCAGCATCTCCATGAGGTAGTGAAATCTAGAGAGTAAGACATGATTATTTTCTCTGATGCTGTTCTGCCTCAGTTTTAAAATGTTATGCATGTCCATCAAACACAATGCATCTCGACGGCCAAATTGTCATTCTTCATTCACGCCAATGCTGCTGCAATTCAAGTACAGCTCAGGAGTGCCTCCGAAACCTTTTCTTTCTCCTGAAATTGGAGAGATGCTTTCCAGCCATCTGGACACTGTCCAATCCATCAAAGTTGCTATTGCACAAGTTTTGCCTGAGTACTTGTGGGGCTGGCATCAAGAAGGATGCTTACATTTGTTCAAACGTCCACCCATTGAAAATGAAGGAAATGATGGAGGCACAACTGACGGAATTTCTTACGCGTCTTTGATAAACATTACAGGTCTGACTGCAGTGCAGGAGAGTGGTGACATCAACTGATCTGTACACTTGAACTTTTAATTTATTTTCAAATATTCACTGCCATTGTTAGAAGAAGGCTGGAGCAGCTGCTCTGCTTTTGGATTATCTTGCCTATGGTAGCCATATGAGAGAGATTGCTACCAAGGTATAGGAAATGTTCAGCATATTCAAGAGGCCTTCCTTCAAAATATGTGAGGTACAAAAATGGCTGACCAGTAACTCTGCTCCAAACTCCTGATTTTTTTGTTCCTAATCATCTTGACATATTAAAGAAGGATGACAATTTCCATCATCAGGGTGCTGATCCGCCTTCTTGCTCTGGTCATATCTGGTCTTCACTGGTATTACAGAGACCAATTTCCTTGCTAGTTTAAAACTCATGTTGAAGAAATTTCAACTAAATAGTAGGAGAGAGGGTTCATGTAAGATAGATTCTCAAAAGATAAAGAGATACAACAAGGCAACATTGCAGGATAGCAAGATCAACGAGTGACAAGACAACACAAAAAGTACATCAGTGCACATCAGCAATTATGGTCAGAGGAGGAAAATTACTTTAAACAGTGGGTGAGGAGTGTTCAGATGAAGGAAGATTTAGAAATCTAAAGATAAGATTTAAGGCAACAGGCAAGTATACAGATGTCAGTAAAAAGAAGCTAAGTAGGGCAGGAAAGGAACAGTGAATTTAAAAATCATAGTGTCGAAAAAATGATCCAAGCAAAGAACAATAATAAAATAAAAGATGAATTCATTTTATCAGAATGCATGGAAAATTCATAAGCAGCCAAATGAGCCAGTGGCACAAATAGAGAGAAATAATTGAAATGCAATCAGCATTATAGTTATGGAGGGTGGTGAATACATGTTATTTCAAAGAGACTGGCATACTGTAAAATGCGAAAGGTAGCCCCAATAAGAAGAATGGCATAACAACATTAAGGAGAAAAAATTGTGGCCCAGAAAACCAGAAGAAGAATCAGCCTGGGTTTCCTATGTCTGACCTGAGGCTAAAAAGCCTTTATGAGGTTCGAAAACAAAGTTGAGGGCTCTCAGGAAAACAACTTTCCAAGAACTGTGCCATGACCTCTGCGAGATCAGTTGTGTCAGTGGGACACTAGCACTAGCCCTTATATATTATTCATGAGGACTCTGCAGGGTCAACAAGGCTGAGTATGCTCTGGTTATTTTCACTGCCTTAGTCAGCGTCAGGTGGTCCATCCAGTTTCATTCCTTTTCAGGGCATTCTATTGACTGATACAACTGAATGGTTTGCTAGTTCATTTCAGAGGGCAATTAAGAGTCAAACAATTTGCTATGGGCGGAAAGGCACATGCAGGCCTGACCAGATAAGGATGGCAATTTATCCTTAAGGATATTATTGAAACAGTTTTCTTTTTAGGATAATTCACAATGGTTTCATCGTGATCATTAATTTAAATTCATCTATCGTGGTGGGATTTGAACCTGGATCCCCAGAATATTCCAGGTCTCTGAATTACTAATTGAACAACACCACGCTTTCACCTGCCTTGACAAAATATTAAACGGGGCTATAATATTGAGATCTAGGTGCAGAGGGACATGGGTGCATATGTGCAAAGACCACTGAAGATGACAGGACAGGTGGAGACAGCAGTTAATAAAGAATACAATACTTAGGTTTAAATGATGCATAGAGTAGAAAAGCAAGGAGGTAATGGTGAACTTTTACAAGACACTTGTTCAGCTTCAGCAGGCGCACTGTACAATTCTGGGTGCTAAACAGAGAGGAGGTGAAGACACTGGAAAGGGTTCAGAAGAGATTTTTAAAAATGGCACTGGGATGAGAGGATAGACCAGACAGTCTGGGTCTTTTCTCCTTGTAAAGAAGGCAGAGGATATCTGATAGCTGATTTTGATATGATGAGGTGCGTATTGAGCAGATAGAAATAAACTACTCCTGCGTTCGTAAAAGGATTGAGAATGCAAGGGCACATATTTAAAGTGATTTTCAAACATAGCAAACAGTTTGGATCTGGATTGCATTGCTTGGAAGTGTGATGTAGAGAGAGTCAACTGAGACATTCAAAGGACTGAGAGATGAGATTTTGACTATAAACAACATGCAAGGATACTGGGGAAAAAAAATCAAGTGAATGACTCCAAGTCATAACGCATGTTTGAGTGCCAGAGCAGCTATGATGGGCTGAATGTCCTCCTCTGGCACAATTATGTGATCTATGGATTATTAACGAGGCTAAGGATGATATTAGATAAAAAGGTTTATAACATTAAAAAAAGTTGTAGCAAGTCTGAGAATTAAGTATACTTTAGCATCAGTAAAGGGTCATCACCAAGTTGACAGGAAAAGCTAAATAGAATGAGTTAATTAAACAGGAATATAAATTTAGATTTAGGATCTTTTGCAAGTATATAAAAATTAAGAGTTACTGAAATAAATTTGTATTTTGAGAGCAGAAACAGGAGAAATCATCACAAGGAATGAGGGAAAAGCTGAACCAGTCTGCGTCTGGTTTCACAGAAGAAGTAAGTTGCATCCCAGAAATATGGGATATCTTAGGAACTAATTAGAGTGAAGAAAATTAAGGCAATTAATATCAACAGAAAAAAAAAAGAGGAGAACTCCAATGGACTGAAATCCAACAAATCACAGGATTCAATTGCCTTTCTATTCTTGGATTCTAAAGGCGACACCTGTTTACATAGTAATTGTGCTAGTTATGATTTGACAAAAAAAAACCCTAAGTTCAACAACTGTTCCAGT
Organism: Chiloscyllium plagiosum; assembly: GCF_004010195.1. Taxonomy (NCBI): domain Eukaryota; kingdom Metazoa; phylum Chordata; class Chondrichthyes; order Orectolobiformes; family Hemiscylliidae; genus Chiloscyllium; species Chiloscyllium plagiosum. The sequence continues at coordinate 49,861,369 of NC_057721.1, forward strand.
AGACAATAAATTAGCAAATGTAACAACGTTATTCAAAATAGATATAGGGAGAAAACAAGGCACTTCAGGCAGGTTTGCCTGATATCAGTAAATGCAAAAGGTGCTGTATTTTGTTCTTGATGCTGAGAAAAGACATTTATTCAAAGCTTTCCATCTTGCACTCATTATTAGTACAATATGCAAGAATATATTAAAGAGAAAACTAACACTTACACTGCATGAAACAACAATGCTAATGTTTGGCAAATGGACTCCACCTTTGCAAACATAATGCAAACATATACACTGTGCTTGTTTTAACTCAACAAAATACATGACAGCCATTTGCAGATCAGTTTCTCAGGACAATGCCCTGACAAATCAGAGTCAACTTGATTGGTTTAAAAGCTAAACACTGCCTGGGAGCTCACTATCAGTTGTCATTAATAAATGAATAATAATTAATGACAATCAGCACTTTACTCTCATATTATGTAATATTAATCATAAGCTATTATTAAATAAGAATGAACTATGCACTTAGAAAAACATAGGATGATTTAAAGAACATTGGTTTCACAAAAGTGAATTCTTGTTGACAAATGTATTAGTTTCTGAGGTTGATAAAGAGGAACTAGTAGACCATTGTACTTGGATTTCCAAAAGGTTTTTGATAAAGTTCCACACAAAAGGCATACAGGATGAGGGTTTCTAGAATTGGAGGTGATGTATTAGTATGAACAGTTGAATAAACAGGAAACAGACAGCAAGGATAAATGTGGCACATTGGGAGGCTGTAACCAGTAGTATGTCATAAGGGTCACAGTTGGGACTTCAACTATTTAAAATAATTTAGCTCTTTACAGATTAAAAAAAGTACACTTTGTATATTAGCTTTCCACTTATTTATGAAAAGGTAGAAATTACTTTACTGGCAATAAATCTGCGTTATGGAGGGGAAACCTCACTTTGTTCCACCAGCAAAGATCTCTGTGAAGGTTTTTGTTGGCCTCAAATGGCAAATATAAGCTTTTAATTTGATCCATTAGCTCAAGAAAAATATGCAGAATTGGGTAAAATTAAACCTTTTGTCATCTGAAAATTGCAAGGTTAAACATCCAATCCTCTGAGGAAGGAGGGGTCTGAGAACCATAGGTGACACTATAAGAATTACTGTTCCAATTGCTTCAGTGCCTAATGCATAAGAATGGTAATAGGCCAGCACTAGACTTCCCTTTGTGTTGATACAGAATGTCATATTTCTTGCTCAAAGATATATTTGGTTGACTTGATCATATAAAGTTCTGTCTTCTGTGCCTCATAAGGAAAACTGTAATAGTGCTAAATTTGAAACCAAAACTCCAGAATTTACCAGAACCAGGGGCATAAATGTATACAATATTTGGAGGGGGACAACGTGGTATTCATATATTTTTCCCAGGTGTTGATGCAACTCATCATCTTTATGGTCCTTGCTCAACAATGTTCCGAATATCCTGCAGTTTCTTTTGAAATTCCTTAGTAACTAGTTCTTGGTTATCATTTCATTGATAAGACTTCCCAAAAATCAGTTTTGGAAGATACCAATGATCCGATGTTCTCTATCTCCAGCCTTCCTGCCTGTCCCCATAGACAAAACACATTTCTCTTCGGCACTTCAAGCATAATAGCTCAACTTGACTGATCGGAATAACAGCCATCATAGCAAGAAACTTAGTTAAACTGCACACTTGAACATTCTGGTGAATGAAACAGCAGATTAAATAGCTCAAACACAAACTTTGTGTTTGCATGTCACAGGATATTCAGAATTCAACATGACCCCTCAAATCTGGATTGGCAAAAGTGCCCACTAAAACGTTAAGCTACTAACTCAGAATCTAACGACTGCAATTGCACAAGACACCTTAAATTCAATGACAATTGCAGAGTATTAACAAACCATGTTTACAGAAAACTATTGTTTAAACTGTGTTATGTTGTCCAATAGAAATTTCTGACGAGCCACAGGAGTGATCAAGATAACACTGTTTTAATGATAAGCACTAAGTTTAGTTGGAAGAATCTCTTTAAGAAATACTTTACAGATGAAGGATCACTATCTCTTGGGGTAATAAAGGATGCGTGGTAAATGCTATATTTGTTACCAACACTCATGTTCCAAGGATGAATGCAAAAAAGGAAATGTATTTCACGTGCACATTTACTCATCTATTATTCTTCAGGAACCCAAGTACAGCACTAACCATAGTTAAACAAAAACTCACACTTATATTTGTCTTATTGGTTCTTAAAAATACAAAAGTACATATACGATGTTATAAGCATTGAAATCATATCACCAATAATGGTGTCTATTACACTTTTTATTTATGATTTGGAATCACAACATCTAGATTTGCAATTAGCCAAATGTGACAGGTGGTCAACATATTGGACAATGTGATCTAAAACTGCCTTATGAAATGAAATCATCTGAACAAAAATGTATTCATGTCATTACTGCATGAAAGCATGTTGTTACAAAATCCCTGTGAATACTCAAGTCTCTGTTCACAAGTTTTGTTCTGTATTTTCTTCTCTTGATACTTCCAACTAACATAGATTAGCTTTATCTGCTGCATTAAGTACCTCGATTTACAAAGTTTGTTTTACAGTACCAAATTCAATTTTCTGCACATTGCAGCTTATCTGTACAAATTACTTACAGCCAAGTTGCAGAAAACATTCTGCCAGTTATGTTTTGTAAACAGGAGTAGAAATAGAACCAGTAGTTTGCAGAGAATTTACTTAAATTCTACGTATGTTCTCCTACCATGGAGGTGGGGTTGTGAAAAATTGTTTTGGTAGAAGTGGTAGTGCCGCTGTTACTGCTGGGTGGATTAATCCGCTTCTCTTTCTGGCGTCTGTTACAGAACCAGACTCGGATCACCTCCTTCTCCATCTGCAGCTGATCGGCAATCATCATGATCTCCTCCGAGGTAGGCTTTTGGTTCTGCATGAATTAAATATATATGTTTTGTTTACAACAGCTAAGTACAGATCTCTTTACTATATTCAGCATTCTTTTTTTCATTCACTCATGGGATGTGGGTGTTGATAGCTGAGCCAACATTTGTTGCCCATCCCTTGTTCCCCTTGTTCCAATGCAGTCCATGTGCTGCAGGCAAACCTACATTTTCGTGAAAAAAAGGAATTCCAGGAGTTTGACCAACTGCACTGAAGGAATGGTGATATATTTCCAAGTCACGATGGTGAGTGGCTTGTAGGGGAACTTGCAGGTGATAGTATTCTCACTTATTTATTACTTTTGTTCCTTGTGATCAAAGTGGTTATGGGTTTGGAAGGTGCTGTTTAAGGTTTTTTGGGGAATTTCAGCAGCGTATCTTGCATTTGATCCACAATGCAGCAATTGAGCATTAGTGGTGGAGGGAGTGAACATTTACATTTATGGATGCGGTGCCAACCCAAGTACGCTGTTTTGTCCTGAATGATGTCAAGCTTTGAGTGACGTTCGAGCTGCACTCATCCAGGCAAATGGGAAGCATTCCATCACACTCCTGACTTATGCCTTGTAGATGGTGGCTAACCTTTGGGAAACAACTACCTCTTGAAAAATGATCAGAATTTGTTAACTACATTCTTATAATTATAACAAACTAAATATATTAATAGATACTCTATGACATTAGTCATTCAGGGTTTTCTCAACTGAGCACAGTTATGATGTTTTGTTACTAACAAAGTCTCTCTCTTTTAATTCAGTGTTTCAACTCTACAAATTCAAATGATCAAAGCTGTTTGTAAATTGTTCATGCCAATTAGAAGTCACATACAAATACACATATGAACAGGAGTAGACCATTCAGTCCCTGGATCCAACTCTGTCATTCAATAAGATTGTGGATGATCTGTTTGCATTTCAAATCCCACCTTTGCAACTACATCTGGTAATCTGAGATTTCCAGCTAAACAAGAATTTATTTACCACTGCCTTAATGACTCCACCTTCACTGCTTCTGAGGCAGAGAGTTTCGAGGTCGCAAAACCCTCTCGCCTCTACTGAAAAGGGTGATCTCTAATTTTAAACAGTGCCTCACTTACAAAAGGAAGGATTCCTTTCCACGTCCACCTTGTCAAGACCACTCAGGATCTTATTGTACTTCATCAACTCCTTTAAAACCTAGCCTATTAAAACTATAAGACAACCCATTCACTGCAGGCATCAATCATGTAAGCCTGTGACCCACCTCCAAATCATTAACCATATGTGTATATTGTTATATATGGTTTTTAAATAAATATTATATCCACAAAATAAAACAGACTAGAGGCTAATCAGATAATATGAAAATAAAAATGCAATTAAGTTATGTTTTTGCTATGTAATGAAAGCAGCAAGATATCCAAAAACAAATTTATCAAAGGAAAATCTCATTACAATACACCTTTTGAAAAAAACAGGTTAACTGCTATATAGCAGTTGAGCCATAAGTGGTTGTATTAGTTTAAGAGTAACAGAAATCTTTCAGACACTGAAATCCATGGTTTCTGGTCAAAGGAAGATTTCAACAGAAGACTGAGCTGGATAGTAATGGTTGGTTCTATAAGTGAAGAAGAACCATGTTAAAACTTAACAGGTTTAATTTGACCTGTTTCACGTGAATGGCTCCAGGGGTTAGGGATTTTAGTCAGGCGAATAGATTGGAGAAGCTGGGGCTGTTCTTGTTAGAAACAGAAGATTAAAAGGAGATATAATAGAGATATACAGAATCACAAGGGGTGCAGATAGAGAAAAACTGTTTCCATTGGCAGAAGAATCAAGAACAAAGGGACATGAACCTAAAAGGGATATGATGGGAAAACATGTCGGCACAACATCGAGGGCCCAAGGGCCTGTACTGCGCTGTATTCTTCTATGTTCTATGTTCTATAACAAAGGGACATGAACCTAAAAGGGATATGATGGGAAAACATGATGCAACAAGGGATTATATTCTGGAGTGCCCTGCTTGAAAGGGTGGTGGAGGTAGGTTCAATTGTAGACTTCAAAAGACAGCTTGGATGAACACCTGAAGATGTCAAGGTTGATATTATTAGCTGGAAATAGCATTTAGAAATAGGGCATAAAAACATAAGAACTAGGAGGCGGCGGCGGCAGGAATTCAGTCCCTTGCGATCATGGCTGATCTCATCTCAGCCTCAACTCCATTTTCCTGTGCACTCTCCAGAACCCTTCAACCCATTAGTCATTAAACATCTCTCTACTGCCTCCTTAAATTTACTTAATATCCGCCACCTATCACACGCTGGGGTAGTGAAATCTACAGATTCACGACTCGGAGAAGAGTAATTTCTCATCTCTGTTTCAAATCTGCTACCCCTTATCCTAAAACTATGACCTTTCATTTTAGATTGCCCCTCAAGTGGAAACATCCTCTTTAGCATTTTATATACATTAAATAGATAATCATATCATTAGCTAGGGATCAACAATGGGATAATGCTAGATAATGCATATCATCCTCACTTTAAATGGAGAGATCTTGCTGCCAAATCTGGAGAACAAAATTAATTGTTTTATTTATATACCAAGTTGAAGACTTGTGGTTAACCCAAGTCAAACTAATTCCAAATTATAGTTAAGTATATCACAAAATGCTGACTGTGTATTACCATGCATCTCATTGCTGGTTACTGACCTCCAGGAAACTCTTTTCTAAGGCCACTCGAACATTGGTCTCTATGCTGGTGCGTTTCTTTCTCCTGCGGCTCAGCCCTTCGATTCCCAGACCTGGAGAAGCCAAGGAGCTGGGATTTGACAGTGCAGAGTCTACTGACAAATTTTCTGTTTAAAGCAAAAACAAAATCGAAAGAAAATTAACAGGAAAATAATGTCAGCTGACTGGTTTTATTTCCTTAAATTTTTGCTGTCCAATAGAAAATATAATGCTTAAATATTCAGATTTAGTGTTGATATTCACAGCCTTTCACATAATCAATCTGCCAGACATAGGTATCCTTAAATAACTTCAGGATTGCTGCAATTGTCCACTAGAGTTCAACTCCCTTACAAGCCAATTAAAAATATTGTTCATCGAGGCTTATTGCATAGGCAACCTACTTGAGCAAGCTAGGGTACAAGGCCTATGGTCAGCATTTGATTCATGCAGAGTTAATGTTGTGTGCTGATGTGAGGAGTCCTGCATGTAACAAAGTAGTCTACCATCTTTGGTATATTGCAATTTACAATTTTGAAGCACACAGTAACACAAATGTTTTAAAATAAATTTGATTCAATGTCTACTATGTGTAAAAGAGATATTGCAGCTTTCGTCTGACAAAGTTGTCTGGGTTTTCATTAATAGGCTTTCCTCTATTGAAGGACAGTAATGCAGCCAATCTTAACATAGTTTTGTTAAGTATTTATTCACAGTAAAAGACAAAATAAAATCTAAAATTGTGGAGAACCAAAGATCTAATTAGAGAGAATAGTTTTGGAGAAATTAATGGGACTAAAAGCCAATAGCTCAACCTGGACTTGATTTTTATATCCTGGAACTTCAAAAGAGATAGCTTCAGAGATAGCTGTTATGTTGTGAGCTTCCGGAATTCTAGAACTGTCCCTACGAATGAGGGTAACACTTTTTTTAAGAACAAAAATGGAGGAAACAGGGTACTAAATACCAGTTAGTTTGACATCAATAGCAGGGGAAGTTCTGGGAAATTGTGGATATTAATTTATTAAGGGCAACAGAAAAATCAAAAATGGTTAGACAAAACCAACATGCTCCAATGAAGTGGCAATCACATTTGTCAAACCTATTAAAGCTTTCTAAGAGTTTAACTATCAGGCTGAATAGCTGCTTTTTTTTTAAAAAGAGCTCCATTGGTGATAATGCTCAAAACAGCCATGTCAATATATTAGGTAACATCGTGGAAATTGCCAGATATAAAAAGTAGAGGTAAAAACAATGACTGCAGATGCTGGAAACCAGATTCTGGATTAGTGGTGCTGGAAGAGCACAGCAGTTCAGGCAGCATCCAAGGAGCAGCGAAATCGACATTTCGGGCAAAAGCCCTCCATCAGGATTAAAGGCAGTAATTTGATTCACCCACTGTCAGCTGAAGATACTGGATATTGGATAGGCAATGGGTCCTGACTACATTCTATCAACAGTACTGAAGACCTGTGTTCTAGAATTAGCTGTGGGCGTAGCCAAGCTGTTCCAGGCAGCTACAACACTGACATTTACACAATGTGGAAAATTGCTAAGGTATGTCCTACCCACGTTAAACAGATCAATCTAACCTTGACCAATTGATAGCCCATGTACCAAACCTTGATCATTAACAAAGTGATGGAAGAGATCATTGATATTTCTATCAACTTGCTCAGTAATAATCTGCTTAACTGATTCTCAATCTGGTTACGCCAGGGCCACTCAGCTCTTGAACTCATTACAGCATTGACTCAGCCATAGACAGGAACACTGGACTCAAGAGATGACGATGTCTGCTCCTGATTCCAGACCAGCATTTGACTGGGACTAGCATCAGGGTGCCACAACAAAACTGGAGTAAATGAGAGGAAATATTGCAAACATGCTGCACCCTAAGGGAGACAGTTGTGGTTGTTTGAGGACAATGACCTGAGTTCTAAGAAATCTGTTTGAGAGCTTCTCAGGCTACTCTCCTAGGCCTAACCATCTTCAGCTACTTCAGCAATGACTTTCCAACCTTGGTAAATGTAAGGATGTTTTCCTGATGTTTGCACTGCATGCAAAAGAATGCATGTCTCCTCAGATATTGCAGAGATCTGTGTCCAAAAATTGCAAGACCTAGAGAAAATCCCAGTTTGAGTTGATAAGTAGAAAGCAGCATTTATATCATAGAGTTGCTAGGCAGCAACCATTGCCAGCAGAAGAGAAATGAACCACCATCCCTTGATAATCATTGGCATTACCTGCGCTGAGTGTCCCACTATCAACACCCTAGGGGTTACTAGAAACTGAACTGCATCAGCTGTACAAATACAGTGGTTACAGGACCAGGTCAGATGTTAGGAATGCTGCAGCAAGTCACTCACTTTCTGCCTTCCCAAAGCCAGTCCATCTTGTACAAAGGTACAATTTAGAAGGTGTGACACAACACTCTTAACTTGACTGAATGAATGCAGCTCCAAAAACATCATCCAGGCATTTGATTGGTATCCATAAAACACCTTCAAGATTCACTACCTCCACCACTGACATACAGTGATAGCATGTCTACCATCTAGACAATACTTTCCAGCAACTCATTGAGGCTCCTTCAACAGCATCTACCAAACCTGTGACTTCTACCACATAGGACAAGGGCAGCAGATGGATGGTGGCATTGTGATCTGCAGGTTCTGCTCTAAACCACACACTATCCTGACTTGGAATTAAATCACCTATCACAAATCACCTATTGTCACTGGATCAAGATCTTAGAACCTCCTTCTTAATAAAACAGTGGGTGTACTCACATCACATGAACTGCAGTGGTTTAAGAAAATGGATCACCACCACCTTCTCAACAGCAATGAAGGATAGATAATAAATGTAATGCCCACACACTGTGAACTGAAAACAAGGTAAGAAAGATGGAAGACTAAGACAATAGAATAAAGAAAATAAATTGGAGAGTATTTTCCTAAAAAGGAAAAGAATTGTTTAATTATTAAAAAACAGTATGTTTGATCTGCCTATCAATTAGATAGTTTGGATAACTATAGTAAATAAAATAATCCACTGTGAGCCAATGTTAATTCAGTGGAGGAAGAGGGAAGAAGTGGGAAAGAGAAACAGCTTGGACATGCAGGCAACTGAGAACCATTGGGACAATAGGTTCTTCTATGGGTTGGCTTTATTCCAACTTTTGCAAAAAAAGGAGACAGATAGGCAAAGAGAACATGTGGCAAGAACTGTGAAAATAGGCCTTATTATATCGAGCAGTGTTATTCCAGCTGGTCATGCAATGTGCCGCATGAGAATTGTTACTCAAGCCCAATTTGCAGGTTACATTTGTTGGGGAAGATTAAGAGTGAAGAAAAGTATTAAAATAGATTTGTACAGAATGGACTGATTATGGATTGGGAAATTCTAATCAGGATTCTTTCAGGCCATGTAAATGGCTATAAAAGTAAACCGCAATTTTCATAAAAATTGAACCAAGTTGTTTAATTTAGTTGTTTTTCATTTTCTGATCAGATGCAATTGTTCGTCCAATAAGGACACATTTACTAAATATATGTGGCTTGAAATAGATGAACATCATTTAATAATATGTATTTTTAACTACTGAGATGAGATGAAACAGTGCAAATAAATTACAACACATTAACAAATGCAAGTATAATAAGGGTTCTGTAATGCGATGTTGACCAAGTATGAATTTTGGGGCCTTGTGTCACAGACTTTTACATTAGCTTATTTATTAAACATCCATAGTGATTTCTTTTGTGTCAGATAAAAGTATTATTTTAGTATTTTAAAACCCAATGTAAATTGTTGCATTGTGCTACTTGTTTATGTCATAATGGTTCTCTGTGTCATATGGAAAACTGACATGAGCTTTTATGGAATTAAATGTAAATTTCTTTATGACACAAATGGTCTGAATGCTCCATAGAACTGTCACAATGGGAGCTGTCATTAAATAGCATTCCTACCTGGATCTGTAAAATAAGTCTCTAAAAATCAAATAAATGCCATTCCTTAATTACTGAGCTTTCAGAACTCCCTAAATGAAACAACACTTAGTTATTCTTAGGTTTTTCTCAGAAAGGGAGGGAGAAGAGGCAGGAGTGTACTAGTCCACCATAGAACCATATTATTCTCCTTTTCCACCTATCCACTCCACCCTCTCCTCCCTGACCTATCACCTTTATTCCCTCCCCACTCACCTATTGTACTCTATGCTACTTTCTCCCCACCCCCACCCTCCTCGAGCTTATCTCTCCACGCTTCAGGCTCACTGCCTTTATTCCTGATGAAGGGCTTTTGCCTGAAACGTCGATTTCGCTGCTCCTTGGATGCTGCCTGAACTGCTGTGCTCTTCCAGCACCACTAATCCAGATATAAAAAGTAGTCAAAGTCATACATATCTGGTTAGATTTGGTCCTTTATCATGCATTGCATCTGAAATTTGTTCAGAAGCTGAACTAAAAACAGCAAATATTGGAGATCACAGCAGGTCAACTCTGATGAAGGGTCATCTAGACTTGAAACATTAGCTTACTCTCTCCATGGATGCTGTCTGACCCGCTGTGACCTCCAGCATTTGTTGTTTTCAGTACAGATTCCAGCATCTGCAGAAATTTGCTCCTACACATGTTCAGAAGCTGAATTGCCCATTTGTTCTTGAGTTAATTTGTTGGAAATGTGTTGCTGGAAAAGCACAGCAGGTCAGGCAGCATCCAGGGAACAGGAGAATCGACGTTTCGGGCATAAGCCCTTCTTCAGGAATCCTGAAGACTATGACTCCACTGAAATAAAAATGAAGATCTGTGGATGCTGCAAATCTGAAACAAAATCAGAGTGCTGGAGAAACTTAGAAGGTCTGGCAACATCTGTATAGACAAACACAGTTAATGTTCCAAGTCCAGTAACCCTCTCAGAACGGATGAAATGTTAACTCTGTTTTTCTCTCGACATCTATTGTCAGATCTGCCGAGTTTTTTCACTACTTTCCTTTTGTTTCTTTACTACTTTCCTTTTGTTTCTGAGTTCCATTGAAACTCTACTGACCCTTTATATTTAGGATTTGGACACTGATATTTTGTATATACTTATCCAGACTTTTGTGACTACAGTCCATACTGATGCAGACTAAGAAACATCCATGAAAGATGTCTGAGGAGGTCTATGAAGTTTGAAAGAAAGTCTCTAATTAGGTTGAGGAGCTCAGGGGGTGAATGGCTTTTGCCCGAAACGTCGATTTCACTGCTCCTTGGATGCTGCCTGAACTGCTGTGCTCTTCCAGCACCACTAATCCAGAATGAGGAGCTCAGGAGTCAGTACATTAACAGTTTAAATGATCCATGTTAAATTCTGCTGTCTCTTTGCAGCTTTGGTCTTTAAATACTTGTCACCATCTTTCCCTACTCACTTTTCAAGGGAATCTTACCCCAACCATCTGTCATAGACAGGAATTCCTGAAATCAGATATATCCATATAGGCTGTAAAGAACTAATCAATCCCACCATGCACAATTATGGCTCTTCGTGATCTCTCAGTCACTGATGGGCTTTTCATTTGATGTCAACTTCACTGCTTGCCAATCCTCCCCATTGGGCATGCCTCAGATGAATAAGTGCACATTATTCATTGTGAAATCTGACAATTTCATGCTGATGTGGTGTGGCCAAGTGGTCTAAAGTGCTGGTTTAAAGCTCCAATCTATTCAGAGGCATGGATTCAAATCCCAAGAGGCCCTCTTGTGGTGCAATAGTAGCGTCCCTACCCCTGGACTGACAGGCCTGGGTTCAAGTCCCACCTACTCCAGAGGTGTGAAATTACATCTCTGAACAGGTTAATTAGGAAAATACAAGTTTAAATTAAAAATAAGTCATGCTGACGGCCCTCTTGTGGTACAATTGTAGTGTTCGTACACCCGGACCAGGAGGCCTCTGCTCAAGTCCTACCTGCTCCAGAGGTGTATAATAACGTATCTTTACCATGAAACAAAAACAGAACTGAGCTCTGGTCCATTGGGTTATGGGATTGTATAGCCGTGTCTATTGCATGTTGCTTCCAGTATTCGAAATGGAAGTAATCCAGTGATGTAGTTTCACCTCATTTTTAGGTATGCCTGGTGCTGTCCCTGGTGTGCCCGCCTGCACTCTTGACCGTAATGGTATAGCAGGAGATATGCTGGGCCATGAGGTTACAGACTATGGTCAAGTACAGTTCTGTTTCCGCCAATGACTTACACAGTGCCTCAAGGACATCCAATTTTGAATTACTGGCATTATTATAGAGTAGGCTTTGGCAGGGATGTCTGAAACTGAATAGAACTAGGGAACATGTGGCAGTTATTGTCCAGGCATTTATTTTGTTTTGATGGAAGCAATGCATTCCAATGGTCAATGTGGAAAAATGCATTGCATCACCTCAACCAAGTTGCCCAGGCAAGAACCTATCAAACTAGATTTTACTCCTAGGGTGTGTGGAGGATGTGAAAATTTTCTTTCTTAAAGCTGTAAGTTGGCAACACAGTGGCTCAGTGTTTAGCAATGCTGCCTTACTGCGTTATGGACCTGGGATCTATTCGACCCTTGGGTGACTGCCTCTGTAATCTGAATGGGATCCTCTTCAGAGGGTCAGCATGGACTCGATGGGCTGAATGGCCTGCACCCACACTATGGACGTCTTTCCAGGTCACTACAGCTTTACGAACAATGAAAAGAAAGTGCAAATTTGAATATGCCCCAAGTGTTCTTCAACCAATTAATTCCCAGCTTAGGAAGTTAAGGAGAAAAAAAGGGGAAAAAATACTTTCAAACCTGCATCATTCAACCACTTTTCAAGCAATGGTTTGAGCTTGCACATGTTCTTAAAGCTGAGGTTCAAGGCTTCAAAACGAGAGATTGTAGTTTGGCTAAAATCATTTCCATAGAGTTTTCCCATGGCAAGTCCTACATCACCCTGTCAAGACATACACAGAAAGAAATAGAGGGATATAAAAATGTAAACAGGACAATTCCAACCATAACAAATGCCAAAGTCCAATCAGATACACATCAGACAGTTATTCTTGAAGAATATATGGTTGGCAACTGAATTAGTTGACATAGATGATCCTATGTTTTGTTAATTGCTGAACAGTGAGCAAGACAGGGACGTATAACTATGAAGTAGTTCATGATCATCCCACACTTTACTGTTAGCATAGCCAAGATCAGAAACAATTTAAAACAAATCAAATTTCAAAAATGAGAACCAACATCTAGGCAACAAATATTCTCCCTGTCTGAGATGAAAGCAGAATTTGGGTGAAGAGCTTTAAATCTCTCACCAAATAGCTCAGATAATAGAGTCTGCTTAAACACATTTATAAAATCCATGTTTTTAAAGTATAAATCTTAATCCAAAATATGTTTTTGTTGATGTCATTTCATCCATTTCACCAATTACACAAAAATGAAATGTAAATACAAACTCATATCTCAAAACCTGACCAGCTTCTCTGATTATTCAAGTTACAATGCCCAAAACAGCATCAACTCAAGGGAAATGTGTTTCTTTTAAAATCAATAATAATTTTCATGTATGAAATACTGTAACATTCTCACAGATTAATCCCAACACTTAATTAATGGAGTTAATTACACCTTTTAATGTCCATGCAAGTATGACTTTAATCGAAGGACACAAATTGAACGCTAAGCGTTTATGGAACTTGCAGCGTTAAATAATTTTCAATATTGCAGTATATACCTACTCTGCAAACATATTTTAAGGTACAAATCTCTTAAATAGGAGATTTATATTTATAAAGGTAAAGTTTGCTCACATAACTTATTCTAGTCAGATGGCAAGTGGAACAAAATTATCTATGCTGGCTTGGAATAGTTCACAAATACATAGTCCACTCTAGTATGGACAAGTGCCACTTTTCCAAATTACCAAACGGTTGCTGATGGTTACAGATTAAAATCACATAAATGGCTACCTCCTCTCAGAAATTGAGCAAATGGGAGGCAAATTCCAATAGTGCTTTACGCTTAGGAACTTATCAATAGACTAGTCATCATAATTTGAAATAGTTAAAGGCCAGTGGTAAAGCGATCAGTGGTAAAGTGATGGTAGTCACTGCTGACATTGATAAAAACTTCTGACAAAGATATAGCAATCTCAGTCTGAGTTGTCTTTCCTGAAGTTATAATGATTCTAGTATCAGCTCAAAAGGATCTTTGCAACAGCAATGGGATCCAGCAGACTAAGCATTCAAACACAAATTCTCACAGACAGCAACCAGGAAGTAAAAGAAAAACAATGATGACCCTTTACTTTTTAAACTGTTTTGCAGAAAGTTAAATAAAAATTGGGTTAAACACATGAAATTGAAGTAGAGGCTTAACTGTCATAAAATATTTTCCATAGACTAAAGGATTGTGTAAATTCACTTGATTTCAGGTGTTCATTTTTAGGGTCTTGAACAGTGTACTGTGTGGAAAAGCAGGAAATTACCAACAACAACTTCTGGATTTCCACATTTAACTGTACATGTACTGATGCCAAAGGTTGCTGTTAGTGTGACAATTGTAATGATGGCAAGTATGACAGTTTTGCTGTCACATAATTCTGGCCGACAGATTGCAGAAAATCCATGTGTTGTGTGTTCAATCTTCCAACCACCTTAAATGCAATTCTGGACAATTCCAAAAACACACTGATATATTTTAACGGATTTGATTTTGCATCACATCTCTCGCGTATTTTTAGGCATAATATTTACAGAGAATTAGTGAATTGTAAAGAATATCAGCACGGTCAAAAACATTTGACTAATGTCTCCAGCTATTTTGGGGTCTTTTTGTTTTACTACAGACATATCGGGCACTGTAGCTTTTGTATTTGTATACTAACTAAATACTTAAAATGTCTTACATGAAATGTCAAAAGAAAATAATCACCATCACAAATATGCCCTTTACTGAAACATTACGGCTTTATACTAATTTTTATTCCATTAGCAATATTTTGAAATAGGTGTTAATTTTACAATAAGATCTTGGACAATTCAAGTATGTCAATAAATTATTTACAAACTTAATTAAAAAAAAAAGTTTCAGCACCTGAGTGAACCCGAGTTTGATACGTCTCTGTTTAAACGTCTTGGCAAACTGTTCAAGTTCCTCTAGATCACTGGGCTCTTCTATGTTTGGAGTATCTACGCGCTTTGGTGTCGACTGGCTCTGCTGAACCGACTGGATAGGAGTTGTTGCTATCGTTGTGCGTGTCGGTGTTGCTGGCTGAAGAAAATCATACCATAAACTTTAATTATGAACATTTATAAATCATTCATAAACATTTATTTATTGTTTATGATCTGCAAATTAAGCAAGGTTACAAATCCATCTGCAATACAATTACAGCTATGGAGACCAAACCACCATAATGAAGATTTAATCTAATACAACCATAGATTGCATGGATAAGAATTACCACAGATTAAATATTATTCCTATATCACTCATTCATTTTAATTTACTCTAAGGGAAATGGAGTACAAAACAATTTGCTTGTCCAAGTATTGATTATAATATTTTGACAAAGAGTGGGTTTGGCACAGCTGGAAAGAGAAATTCATTTAAACCACTATTTGTATCCATGCTTTCAAGACATTTAGGGTCATGGAGGTCTACAATACATTAAACAGTCCTTCAGCTCATTGAAACTGCACTGGTCAAAAACAACCATCTAAAGTTGGGGCAGCACAGTGGCTCAGTGGTTAGCGTTGCTGCCTCACAGCACCAGGGACCAGAGTTTGACTCCAACCTCAGGCGACTGTGTGTGGAGTTTGCACATTCTCCCCGTGTCTGTGAGAGTTTCCTTCGGGTGCTCTGGTTTCCTCTCAGTCCAAAGACGTGCAGGCTGGGAGAATTGGCCATGCTAAATTGCCCATTGTGTTCAGGGATGTGTCAGTTAGGTGCATTAGTCAGGGTGAATGTAGAGTAATAGGGTGGGTTGCTCTCGGAGGGTCGGTGTGGACTTGTTGGGCCAAATGGCCTGTTTCCACACAGTAGAGATTCTATGAATTCAATAACTATTCTAATCCTATTTTCCAGCACTTGACTCAAAGTCTTGTATGTCTTAGCATCACAAGTGCACATGAAGTTTATGAGGGCTTCTCGTTCTACCATCCTAACAGGCACTAAAATTCCAGATTCTCACCACCCTCTGGGTGAAAAAAAAAGTCTTTCTTCACATCACCTCTAAACTTCTTGTCCCTTACCTGAAATCTATGCCCCAGTCACTGGTCCCTTGACCAAGCGGAAACGTTCCTTCTGTCTCCAGTGTCTCGATGTTATACATCAGGTCCCCTCTCAATCTCCTCTGCTCCAAGGAAATTAAGGCCAGTCTACCAATCTCTCTTCATAACTAAAAATCTCCAGCGCAGGTAATACCCTAATAAATTTCTTCTGCATCCATATGAAGTATCTCATATGCCTTCTAAACCACTTTAACTAACTGTCCTGCTATCTTAAAGGACCAGTGGACTTGCACACCAAGATTCCTCTGATTGTTGGTGCTTTGCAGGGTCCTAATTTTCATTATGTATTCCCTTACTTTGTTTGACCACCCTAAGTGCATCACCTCACACTTATCCGAATTGAATTCCATTTGCCATTAGCTCATTTCACTAGCCCATCTTAATCCTCCTGTAATTTAAGGCCATCCTCCACACCATTTACCACCCTACATTGTAGGAAGGATATCATTAAGCGAGAGAGGGTTCAGAAAAGATTTACCAGGATATAGCCAGATATGAAAGGTTCGAGTTATAAAGAAAGGCAGGATAGGCTGGGACCTTTCTGACTGGAGTGTAGGAGGTTGAGAGGTGAGCTTATAGAGGTTTATAAAATCATGAGGGGTATAGATAGGATTAATGGTAAGCGCTCTTTCCCTAGGAAGGAGGATTTCAAGACCAGGGGCATATTTTTACAGCAAGAAGAGGGAGATTTAAGAAAGAAATACAGGGGACAATTCTTTTTATACACAGAAAGTGGTTTGCGGTGGAATGTACTTCCTGAGGAAGTGATGGATGTGGGCACAGTTACAACTTTTAAAAGACATTTGGATAAGTACATGAATAGGAAAGATTGAGGGATATGGGCCAGGACCAGACAGGTGGGATTAGTTCAGTTTGGGATTATGTTTGGCATCGACTGGTTGGACCGAAAGGCCCGTTTCCATGTTGTCTGACTCTACCAATTTTGGTATCATCTGTAAACTTACTGATCAACCCTCCAAATTTCACATCTAAATTGTTTTATTTATACCACAAAATAAAAAAGGGCCTCAACACTGATCCCCACTGATTTCCAGATGCAAAACACCCTTGACCATTACCCTTTGATTCCTGCCACTCAGCGAATTCTGGATTCAATTTGTCAAATTTCCTTGGATCCCATGGGCTCTTACCATTGCCACCAGATGCCACTCAGGACCTTGTAGTCTACTTTTATTTCAGCGAGGCTTTTAACATCAAATGCACCACCCTCATCTTCAAATAATTCAAACATGTTGGTCAGATACTACCTCTCCTTAACAAAACAATGCTGACTGTTCTTGATTAATTCCAGTCTCCCCAAGTGCAGATTAATTCTGTCCTCAGAGTTGCTTCTCATAGTTCCCGCACCACTGAGGTTAGACTAATTGACCTGTAACAGGAAAACTGACGTTTCGGGCAAAAGCCCTTAATTAGGAAACTTTGATTTTCCTACTCCTTGGATGCTACCTGACCTGCTGTGCTTTTCCAGCACCACTCTAATCTAGACTCTAAACTTCAGCATGAGAAGCATCTGCAGTATCCAATTCCGCTTAATTGACCTGTAGTTTCCTGGTTTAGCCCTAGCTCCCTTCTAGAATAATTGCACCATATTGGCTGTCCTCCAGTCCTCAGGCATCTCTCCTGTGGCCAGAGAGGAACTGAAAATTATTGCCAGCACTCCTGCTATCTCCTCCCTTGCCATATTTAACAACCTGGGATACATTTCATCTTGCCTGGAGATTAACCTACTTTTAAGCCTGCCAGACCACTGAACTCCTGACTATGCTAATTTCTTTCATTATATTACAATTCTTTTCCATAATTTCTATATATCTACTTCACTGCTCTCACTATTGAACATAAGACACAAAAGTATTCTGTTAGAACTAACCTACGTGTTCTGGCTCCATGCACAGGTTACCACTATGGTCCTACTCTTTCCTTAGTTATCCTTTTACCCTTAATACACTTGTAAAATAATTTGGGATCTTCTCAGCAGTGTCAGCCTCAAAATATCTTCAAACAGCCTTTACACCATGCAAATCGTCAAACTTACACCCCAGCATTAATGCACATTTATTTCTATAATGGTTAGCCATTACAGTCATGACTGCAACATGTGTACAACCAGAACCTGAATATTGAAAAGTACATCAAATTTAAGAAGGATATGAAAGTAGGAAAAGGTGGGAAGGGTAACACTGTTAATTTAGGATGGATTAGAACGAGAGAGAAAGAAACAAACAGTTCTGGAGACCAAGATATAGAATTAGTTTAGTGACTGATGAGAAATAATAAAGCTAAGAAATTGCTGTGGTATACTGGACCTCCAACAGTAATCACATTACAAAATGTGATATATGCGATCAAAAAAAAAGTGAAAAAAATCATAACAATAATTAAGATTTGGAGATGCCGGTGTTGGACTGGGGTGTACAAAGTTAAAAATCACACAACACCAGGTTATAGTCCAACAGGTTTAATTGGAAGCACACTAGCTAGTGTGCTTCCAATTAAACCTGTTGGACTATAACCTGGTATTGTGTGATTTTTAACAATAATTAAGGGTGATTTTAAATGATATATAGTTCGGACAAATCAGATTTGTGAGTTGTAGCCTGAGTGATGAGCGTTTTCAGGATAGTTATTTAGACAGCATATTCTGGAGCAAACAGACAGTCGAACTGGTAATGTACAACAAGACAGGATTAATTAATGACTTCATAGTGAAGGTTCTCCCAAGTACTAGCGATTGTGATATGATCAAATATCATTTTCAGTTTGAGGGAGAAAGAAAGAATCTAGCGGACAGGTGCCCTTATTTACATTTCAAGCACAAAGTTTGTGAGAAGATTTGTAGCTCGGGTGCTCGTTGTTGTGGTTCTGTTCGCCGAGCTGGGAATTTGTGTTGCAGACGTTTCGTCCCCTGTCTAGGTGACATCCTCAGTGCTTGGGAGCCTCCTGTGAAGCGCTTCTGTGATGTTTCCTCCGGCATTTATAGTGGCTTGTCTCTGCCGCTTCCGGTTGTCAGTTCCAGCTGTCCGTTGCAGTGGTCGGTATATTGGGTCCAGGTCGATGTGCTTATTGATGGAATCTGTGGATGAGTGCCATGCCTCTAGGAATTCCCTGGCTGTTCTCTGTTTGGCTTGTCCTATGATAATAGTGTTGTCCCAGTCAAACTCATGTTGCTTGTCATCTGCGTGTGTGGCTACTAAGGATAGCTGGTCATGTTGTTTCGTGGCTAGTTGGTGTTCATGGATGTGGATCGTTAGCTGTCTTCCTGTTTGTCCTATGTAGTGTTTTGTGCAGTCCTTGCACGGGATTTTGTATGCTACATTGGTTTTGCTCATGCTGGGTATCGGGTCCTTCGTTCTGGTGAGTTGTTGTCCGAGAGTGGCTGTTGGTTTGTGTGCTGTTTATGAGTCCTAGTGGTCGCAGTAGTCTGGCTGTCAGTTCCCCAGCATGAGCATGTCTGATACCCAGCATGAGCAAAACCAATGTAGTGTACAAAATCCATGGCTAACTTAATAGGCTAAGGATTGTATCAAATGGCATAAATTTTGAATATAAAGAACAACAAAGAATGACAAAAAAAATTAGTAGGAAGAGAGAAATTAGAGTATGAGACAAATCTAGCTAAAAATTTCAGAACAGTTCCAGCTGTCCGTTGCAGTGGTCAGTAGATTGGGTCCAGGTCGATGTGCTTATTGATTGAATCTGTGGATGAGTGCCATACCTCTAGGAATTCCCTGGCTGTTCTCTGTTTGGCTTGTCCTATGGATAATAGTGTTGTCCCAGGCAAAAAAAAAGTAAAGTAAGTATTACACCCTGAGAGTGTGACAATGGGGAATTAAAATGTTAAAATATGAAATTAACAGATTTTTTGCATTTGTTTTCACTATAGATGATTCAAATAACATTGTGAAATTAACTGTGAAGCGGAGGTGAAAGGTTGAATTACATTCAACCTCAGTAAGGGTACTGAGAACTAAAAGCTGACAGGTCCCCATGTCCTGATGGACTTCATTCTCGGGTTTTAAAAGAAGTGGCTGCTGAAATTATAGTTGTACAGAATACCCTCGGTTAGCCAAATGTTAATTCTCCAAATTTTGGATTATCCAAACAAGATCTCAAGGTCCCGTAAAAACGTTATCTGAACAATCAGTTATCCAAATAAAATACTCCCTGCCCGTCTCATTCGGATAATCGAGGTTCTTCTGTATAGGCTATAATTTTCCAAAACTCCCTTGATACTGTAAAGGTCTCACGTGACTAGAAAATAGTAAACGTGACTCCTCTGTTCAAAAAGTGGCTGGGGAGATGCAGAAAGCAAGAAACAATAGATCAGGTAGGTTAACAGCTTTCAAGGAATCATTAAGAAGCAGCAAATAGCAGGCATTTAGAAAAACCCAATCCAACTAGGCAGCTTCAACAGTTTTGTGAAAGGGAAATCATGTTTATTAACTTCTTGGTGTATCTTTGAGGAAATAACTAGCAATGTAGATTAAGGTGAATTTGTGGATGCACTGTATTTAGATTACTGGAAAGCATGTGAAAAAAATGGCACATAAAAGGTTTTTAGGCATAATAAGAGCTCAATAATACCATTGATTGGGCACAGAGAGCAATGATCAGCTAACAGGTAAAAGAGTGTAGGCATAAACAGGTCATTAGCAGATTGACAAGATGTGATGGGTGGAGTGCCAGAGGAATCAGTGCCAAGTTTCAACTATTTATAATTTATATGAACAACCTGGATGAAGGAACTGAATGTATGGTTGCTAAATTTAATGATAATAGGTAAGAAAGTAAGTTGTGAAAAAGGCAGAAGGAGCATACAAAGGGATATGGAAAAGTTAAGTAATTAGGTAAAAATCTGGCAGTTGGAGAATAACAATTGGAAAATGTGAATTTGTCCACATTGAGAAAGAATACAGAACCCAGAGGTACAGAAGGATCTAAGATGCCTTAATACGTGAATCACATGCAGATACAGAGAATGGTCAGGATGGCAAACGAAATGTTGCTGTTTACTGCAAGCAGAATGGAATAAATAAGTAAGGATGTTTGCTCCAGTTATACAAGGCAAGACCACATTTGGAGTACTGTATACAATTTAGGTCTGCTTATTTAAGAAATGATCTAAGTGCGTTGGAAGTAGATCAGAAAAGGTATACGCAATAGGGACTGAGGATAGGGTTTGTGAAGAAGGCTAACTATTGAGGAAAGGTTGGGCAGGATGGGCCTGTATCCAAAAGGATTTAGAATACTAAGTGGTCATCTTATTGAAACACTTAAGATTCTAAGAGGACTTGCATGTTGGATGCCGAAAGGATGTATCCCTTTGTGGGAGACTAGAAGTAGGGAACAGAATTTAAAAGTAATCAGTTTTCCAGTTCAGATGGAGTTGAGAATTTTTTGTTTGAGGGCCGTATGTCTTTGGAATACTTCCCCAGAGAGCAGTGGAAACAGAGGATTTGTATACGTTTAAGGCAGGAAAAGTCAGATTTTTGACTAACAAAGGAGTCAAAGGTAGTTCAAGGTAAAGTGGGAATGCGAAGGTGAGGCCACAATTATGTCAGCCATGATCTTATTGAACAGTAAAGCAGGCTTGAGGGACTGAATGACCTATTCCTTCTCCTAATTAGTTTGTTCATATGCAAAAATTAACACACAAAATTAACTAAGTCCTTTTGCACCTCCCCTCCCCAACCAGCAATGCTTCTGTCCTTTAAAGCTTAATTTAGCAGTACAATTCCTCCCCTGACCAACACTGTCACAACCAGCTATGGCTAGACAGGGTGCTCAAAATGATGGATTTATGAAAATGGACAATAAGGCATGCTGGGAAATCGAGACAAGCCTTGGCCAAAAGTGACAGTGCTCACAGACTCTAGAATAAACGTGCTGCAGAATCCAGACAGACTGCAGCTATAGACAGACAATATGCAATTGACCCAGCCGTTGCAAACCATGGAATTGGAATTGAACAGAATCGACCTGAATGACATCTCCAGGTCAATCGGAAACACGGAGTTGCTTAACAGACACAGAGGCACCTTGCACCTTTATTTGGAGACCTACGTGTGCCTAACATCTCCAGGAATGGATGCCCAAGGACCAGCCAGCCATTAACATCGAAGACTCTCCCAAAAGAGTGCAAAGACTTCTAAGTACAACAATTGCTCGAACAACACCCTCAATGCAGTAACTCGAGACCAACCAAGAAGAGACAATACCCCTGGGACTACCAGAAGAAGACCAGATGATCATTGCCACGTGGATCAAGGTCAAGATCTAATGTGGTGATATATGATCATCCAGAGCTAAGTTACAGCACAAGAGGTTTGATTAGATTTACAGTGTAAATTGTTAGTTTGTAGAGCATTTTGTTATTATAATATTGTGTTAAATAAATGATTATTATTATTTATTATTAAGAATCGACTTACAATTTCTTTGCTAGGTATAAAAGTTAATGACCGTGTGGCTGGCACAACACATCCCTTCTCATTATCATGCGGCACCAACAAATCCAAGATCCCAAAAATGCCTTAAAAACACCAAATTCTTTTTTTAAGATTGTACAAAACCATGAACAGAGACCAGAAAATCCTTTTGTTTTTCACACTAATAACAACTCTCCTCAACTAAACGGGCAAACTGCAGCTGATCATTCCTGATTGGTTGTACTTAAGTTCAACACTACCCATTAGCTATGTTTCAGCTTCAGATATTGTAGTTTTCCACTGTCTTGTAACTATGACTTTCAGTGGAAGAAAAATGACATTAGGATTAAATTTTAAAAAGTAAAATTTAGAAAAAAAGATGAAGCTGCTATTATAAATAATTTCAAATATATATAAATGTTGTATTAATGGGGAACATGAAATAGGAGCGGAGTAGACCATTTGGCCCCTTCAGCCCACTCCAGCATTCGAAGGGTTCAAGGGCAATCTTCTACTTAAGCACTATCCATATATCCCTTCATATTTTTAACAGAAACCAATTAATCTCAGTCTTGAACATACCAAATGACTGAGCCTCCATAGCCTTCTGGAATGGAGAATTCCAAGAATTTATAACCTTTGGAGTGAAGAAATTCCTCCTCACTTCAATTCTAAATGGCCTGTCCCTTTTTTCAAAACATGTTCCCTTGTTCTAAACACCTCTGGCCTAGGAAAACATCCATTCTGTATCTAGCCTGGCAAGCAGCATAACAATTTTCCACAATGAAATGAGATCATCTCTCAACCTTCTAAACTATAGAGAATAAAGGTCCAGTCTATTTCACCTCACTGGATAATCCCCACATTGCAAGAACTAGTTAGTGAACCTTCATGTATTACAGAAAGAATTTTCAAATAGCAAACTAACAGTTCTGAATGCTATAAAAATGCTACTTTCAAGTATGACATTAACTGTAGCCATGATGTGGATGGGCCAGTAATGGACTGGGGTGGATAAGGCCAGAAGTCACACGACACCAACAGGACAGTAAGGAAAATTTTACAAATACAGAACAGTATGGTGGGGTTACATGAACCCAAGATCATGGTTCAGGCCATCTTCATGGGTACAGCCTCAACCATGACCCTGGGTTCATGTCGCACCACATGTAACCCCAGCATACTGTTCTGTATTTGTAAAATCTTCCTTACTGTCCTGCCTCAAGGAGGAGCACCTGTTTTAACACCATCACCTTGACAACTTGTTACGAGCTCTTTACCTTAGTTTGTACAGTTTTGGATTACTTGTTGCTTTGGATAGAACCTCGGCATGTTACTCTTACACCTAGTATGTTATTGCAGCCATTTGGTTTGTCTCCACCACCACCTTAATTTTTTGTAATTATCTTTCTGCCTCAATTAATTGGATTATAGGTCATCTCCTTCACTTACTATTCAACTACTGACACTTTACTCCCACTGTATGACACTTCTGATCACCTGCAGACACTTAGGATTGGACATTCCACTCTCACCATTTGTACGATCTTTTGATCTCTTTGCCTATAAATTCTGTGCCTGTGTACTTCTCTTCACTTATCTGACAAAGGAGAAGTGTTCCAAAAGCTTGTGATTTCAAATTAACTATAGCAAAATGGAAGGCAGAAACATGTACGAAAACCTGACTGCATAGTTTTTTGTTTTCCCCATTAAGCTGACCTGCGTGAAGGTGATGTTTGGCTGAGACTGCAGGAGGTTGGCTTGGCTTTGCTGAGGTAGTTGTTGTAGAAGATTCTGGGCTTGTACGAGACCTGACAAGATAAGTAAAAATTCTATTCATTAAAAATGTCTATCCCAGTTTAGTCTATTTAAAAAAAAATGTCCAAGTCTTGAATCAAGATAAACATTTTGAGACAATAAAATATTTCCTAAGAACAAGTGGTTAGCTTGCATCAGATATAAGATATTATGAATACAGAAAATCGGAAATAAAATAACAAATACTAGAAACTCACAGCAGATTGGTGAACATCTGAAGGAAAGAAATAAATTAATGTTTAGGATATAGCTCTATAATGAGATACTTTTAAAATGCATATTTCATTATTTTATTTTCTATCTATTAATATGAAGGATACCACTCTTAATGCTTGCTATCTGGTTCTCTACTTTTCTCAGTTTGTCAATGATTCAAGTAATAGATATGGTTAACAAGAATGAGAATTAAGTTGTATTCAATTTTCTTCAACGATAGATTAACACTTTTTATGACACCATTGCATTCTGCAATTGCTTATCATGGCCTTGATTAGCAAAAATGCCATTCTTTGCCCATTTGTCTGAAAGCGAGACTGACCAAATTCTTCCACACAGGACTTTTATGGAATCCTTTGACAACTATCACATAAAAATTAATTTAAACAAGATTGCAGAAAATGAGCGAATACATTTTCACCAACTGCAGCACCAACGCCATCAAAAGGCAAATACTTCAACAACAAAATTTCAGACATTTCTGCACAGCCATGACCGAATGGTGCCAATGCCACTGTAAATGAAACAAGAATGAGACTATGTGATGAAACACACAGTGAACTTGGCAAGAACTAAGTATTCATGTATAAGTGTTAGTTTCAAAAGTGACTTTGAAGCTTCATTTACAGAAGTGTTTAATGTCACTTTAAACACAAAACAATATCACGGTTTTGTGTTTAAAGTGACATCAACAGGAATGATGGACAGAGAGTACTTTCTTGGGTTTAATGGCGTTAGTTACTTCATTATGATGGGCATGATATTGGTTGCAGGTGACTCACACTGCCCTACATCCACTTGTGTAATAGAATAACCAAGATGCCAATGATTTGTCCTTACAATTTGAACCACATTCTCATATCAGACTATTGTGCTGTCAGTGTCTCTCAAACGTTTCCAAAAGACAAACCAGCAAGTTTTAGCAACTTAAGACCTGATACAGATCACTAACCTGATAAATTTCAAAATAAGATGAACACAGTACAGCAGTTATGATCAAATTAGTTCCACCACTGCAATTTGTCTTTGCGTAATAAAAAAAGAAAAAACATCACAAGTCTTTCCATCAATGGGTCACTTACACAATTTAAACAACTTTCATGTACCTATAGAACAGTTAACCTCCTATAGTATTGGCTAAAGCCCTCAAAGCTTTCCCACTACAACACGACCGATAGGCCTGAGTTTATCTCCTTTTTCCCTGCCAATAGGAAATAACAGGCTTTCCAACATAATTTATAAGAGATATTGTAATTGCTAATAGGTTATAAAATTGATTATTTAAAATCATTAAAACCAGCAAACTACTTTCTTTCCTTATTTATGCAAATACACAAAAAGTAATTAAACACACCACTTGATTTTCCTCAAAAATTCTGTGGAAAACGTTCAAAAATATATCAAAGTGTGACACATCACTATCAGTTGCTCAACATTCTGAATACATTCCTCAAAGTCACCTCAGATTATTTTCTTAAATTATTAGGGACAGAAAGGTAGAAAGCAGAAAAATGATTAATTTTTGCTTGCAATTTAATTTTCGATGAAATATGAAATAAGAAGATAATGGTGCTAGCTATAAAACTGAATGAAGCTTTGTAGTTAACTGCACATGGACGAAGACTTGATCTTACCCCATACGGGATGCCTTTATCTCCTCCAAGACTTGTACACTCTTCACCTTCGTGCTTTTCATTTCCTCATGTCGATAATCAAAACACAGCAATTTTGCAAAAATTTTTGTTTCAAGTCTGACCAAAAACAAATCTCTCACCTTGTTGCCCCTGTGGCGTTTGCGAGATGATGAACTGCGTTGGTTGCAAGTTGGTGGTAATAGGGTGACCTGGCTGCACCAGAACAAACTGCTGCAGATTTAAGTTCTGTTGCTGTAACTGTTGTAACTGTTGCAGATCCTGCCAAATGATGGGATAATCAGTACAATATATTCAGAAATTTAACAGATTAAATCATTTAAAAAATAATTATTTAGCTAATTGACTTATGCAATCTTACATATTTCTTACTCAAGTGACGACG
Organism: Chiloscyllium plagiosum; assembly: GCF_004010195.1. Taxonomy (NCBI): domain Eukaryota; kingdom Metazoa; phylum Chordata; class Chondrichthyes; order Orectolobiformes; family Hemiscylliidae; genus Chiloscyllium; species Chiloscyllium plagiosum. The sequence goes on from NC_057721.1 coordinate 49,887,895, forward strand.
AGAAGGGAAACTTGGAGTGTTGCTGTTCCCATGTGCCTGCTACCCTTCTCCTTGGTAGGAGTCATATGTTTGGGAATCTGCTGTTGAAACAGCCCTAAACAGTTGCAATATTCCATTCAATAAATGGCCCACAACATGCCAGCAGCAGAGACTGAAAGTTTAGGGTACTGGATGGGGTGCTAAGCAAGTGGGTTGCTTCATCTTGAATGATGGAAAGGTCTTGGAGAATTTGGCAGTAGGTGGACTCATGCACAACAGAACATCCTGCCTGCAAGCCATTCTTGCAGTCACAATATATATAGGTACTTGGTCCAGTTAAAGTTCTGGTTAATGGTTAGGTTCTATTTTGTTGAGATAATCACTGACTGTCACTAATGTAGCATGAAATTGCCCATGCTCCATTACATGTAAGAGATAGACTGCTTTATTGTCTGAGGAATAGTAAATAGGACTGAGAATTGTAATTAACAGCAAATATTCTTATTCATTATTTTATGTTGGAGGGAAGTTCATTGATAAAGGACCTCCAGCCACTGGGCCTCTAGTGATGTCCTAAGACTGAGATAATCGGTTGCCAACAGCCATAATCACCTTCCTTCATGCTGGGCATGACTTCAACCTGCAATTTTCAAATGGCTTCTTTTTCCTCCAGCTCTTTAATGTTTAGAGCATTAAAATTAATTAAAACAGGTACTTCAATGTAATAGAAGAGATTGTTTAAGGCATATGATTACAAATCAAAAATTAAAATTTTAGTCTGGGCAGTCAACTTGTACAAAAGACCAAATAAGCAATTTCAGAATATTAAATTTATTTTTAATGTTTCATTATGGGATGTCACAGTGGCTAGCACTGCTGCCTCAAGTGCTCAGGACCCCGGTTCAATTCCAGCTTATGCAATTTCCACATTCTCTGTGCCAACGTGGCTTTCCTTTGATTGTTCTGGTTTCTTCCCACTTTTTAAAAATGTGCAGGTTAGGTAGATTAGCCATGGGAAATACAGGGTTATTGGATAGTTTCTGGATGGGATGCTCTTCAAAGGGTCGGTGTGGACTTGATGGGGTGAATGGCCTATTTCGCACTGTAGAGATTCTATACGTGATTCAATTTCTAAATTGGGGATTTGTAGTACTAGACTGAGAGCAAGCTACTTTTGCAATGAGATATTTGCCTACTCGCCAGAATATACAGTGATCCTAAACCCTTCCTAAAACACCATGTCACGGAGAACTGGACAATATGCAAGTTGCTCATCCTAACTTTGGAAACTATTTAGATATTAAGTATCTAATTTGATTATGGAGAAATCACTGCAAGAGATTTTTTTTCATGTGCAACATTTTTAATTAACTCCGAACAATAACCTTATTTTGATGTACGATAGAATTCAGAGTAGCAGAAACTGTTTCAGTCCTTTTCTCGCTATGCTATAGGGAGGTTAACAAACTTAAGTTTCATGTTGACTTTAAAACTGAATCATAGACATGTGATCTAATTGTAAAGTGAAATTCCACAGAATTGTTGTAGTTTGAGATGTTTATTGTTTTGAGTAATACTACTTAAGTTAGCATCATAAAATTCCTACAATGCAGAAAGACGCCATTTGGACCATCAGGTCCACATTGGCCTTCTAAAGAGCATCCCACCCAGACCCAGCCCTCCATCTTATCCTCGTAACCCCACATTTACCATGGCTAACCCACACAACCTACACATCCCTGGACACTACGGGACAATTAGGTCAGGCTAATCCATGTAACTTGCACATCTGTGAACTGAGAAAGGAAACCAGAGCACCTGAAGTGAACTCATGCAGACAAAGGGAGAATGTGCAAACTCCACATCGACAACGTTGTAATTGAATCTGGGTCCCTGATGTGTGAGGCAGCAGTGCTAACCACTTAGCCACTGTGACACCCTATCTGCCTACTAGCCATTCGGTTTCCTTTGCTCTTGGGTGCAATGTTCCGAACATACTTCAATAATAATTTTTAATCTGCGATTTCTGGCCCAGAGCTCTTTGCCCACTATATAGGGAGATGAAGAATAAATGGACATATTCCATATTGTCCACAAAATAACAAATAAAGTGATTTTTTTAAACCGCCCTGCTTGTAGCTATTCCTAAATCATGCTTGTCAGTCTTGTACCATCCTTACACATCCACTCTAATTCATCTGCAGTTATACTGTAACATCTATTTTCCATTTTCACTTAGACTGACCCCTCTTTCTGCTGTCCTTCACTTTACCCATGAGAAAGGATCTTTTTTAGATCATCATTATGTAAATAAAATTAAAAAGGGATTGGACAGGATCGATACATATCAAAATGTTCAAATATATAAAGGAAAAGATAATGATTCAGGACAATGTTCACCTTTTTTTCACAGGATATGATGAATATATTGAAAAAAGGCATGTTGATTAATTACTGTGTATCAGTATTTGCCTGTAAGCAAGAGTTCAGTGTCCTAGACACTCCAAGGAAAATGTTCAATCATAGACAGAAACCATTAAAATTGATGTAAGCAAAATTACAGTAGTGAAGTATCATTGTTTTCTAAATGCAAAATCCTCAAAATATTTTCATTTATACTTTTGAAGGAAATGGTAAGGACAGCCTAGTTACCCCAACTATAATTTCCCAAAGTTCTGTCAACTTGCAAAGTGTTCCTTCATATTGGAAAGTTGTTCACCTAGTTAATTAGACCATTTGAATTTAAAAGCAGTAATATGACAGTGACGCAGCTTATTATGTGCTGCTTGGGAGCTGAAATTCACTCATATGCTGGATGCAGCCTGGACCTAAGTATATTCACGCTTACTTGTATTTGGATTGGCTGAGTGATGGGTATTTGTGCCATAGGAGTTGCTGCTGTGGCAGAGATGGCGGCTCCTGTGGTATTATGCTGCTGATTTGCTGAGTGTTGAACTGCAGCAGCCAAGAGCTGGGCCTGTGCTTGCTGGAGCAATAACTGTTGCTGCGCCGTTGTCAATGTAAGCTGTAGAAACAAAAGTCAGATAAATGCAATGTATTTCTTCTAAACTAGTTATTTTCAGGTTCATTTACTTTATTAAGGTGTATTACAAATCCTCAAATTGCTCTTTAACATGTTACACTGGTCAATATTATAGAAATGATCTTGTTTCAATTACTATACATTACGAAGGACTGAATGTAATTCACCAATTCACCCATAAAGCTTAAATAAACAATAAACATAAAAAGGACCCAGATTTCCCAGAGGGAAATTGACAGCATATAATCAATGTTCGCCATCACTATCCCTCTGAATCTAACCATCTCAGGATTTAATGCTAGCACAGTTTAATCCAGCCTATCACTCACTGAACCATTATTGGTTGCACTCTGGAGACATAAAGCCAGCAATCAGTTAGATTTGTTAGTGTGGCAAAGGTTTTTCTTTTTATACTCTTAGAACACTGTTAAGAAGCCTAATCAACAAAACAGTTGCAGCTTGATCAACCAGATGTAATCAGGTTTTTAAAATGCCGATTTGAATAATTACAACTGCTGTAAAACAGAACTGGCTCTTTAAAAAAATACTTTGAGAGTGGTTAATTATCTTCATATTAAAGAAGTTACATATTTTTAAATTTTGTCATAATACTTCAGCTATTGTGACTAGTGTGCACGTCCCAATTCCTTCACTTTGTTCTAGGCAAATGGTTTTAAAAATTTAGATTTTATAGCTTTTCCTTTCTTGGTTGGCTGGCCATGAAAATTTTTCAACATGACTGGTGATTAGACAGTTTGATGACATTACTGCAACACATGCTGGAAATCCTGACGTAACAATGCTACAATTTCAATGCATCAAAAACATTTAAATTCTCGCCCCAGAAATTGCACAATCTCTCTCAACAAGACTTTCTTCAAGGTCAGTGATGAGTGTCCTTGCTTTGTCACTGTCTGAAAAATACAAACCTTTATTTTACTGTTGATGACAAATCCCAATTTATACATTTGCTTGACAAGCAAACGTTGAATTTCACAAAAAAAGCAGAAAACTGTTAATAAAATATAAATAAATGAAAACTACTCAGATAAAACAAATTTTACTCAGTTTGATAATTCAGTTTTATAGAAGAATTCTATCATTTCTCTCATAGTAAAGATGACATAAATAGAATGGAAAGAGTAGATATATGACAGATGAAACTTAACGCAGGGAAGCATGAAGTGGTATCTGTAGGTACGAAAAACACAATTGGCAACATTAAGTAAAGGTAAAATTCCAAAGAGGGTACAGGACTGAAGAAGCTCGGAATATATATGCAATGATTGTTTAAGGTGCCTGGGAAGGTTTGGAAAGTGGTTCAAAGGCATACAGGATAAGACGAGATGAACATAAGAAATAAGAACAGAAATAGACCATTGGACCGGATGTGCTTTTCCAGTGCTCCAACTTTTTGTCTGCAGTCCTCACTTTCTCCCAGTTGGACACTTAAGCCTGTTTTGCTATTTAACACAGCCACAGCAGATCTTCTTCCTTCATTTCACTCATTCCATACACCTCCTGAGGGATCAAAAGTCTATTACCCCAGTCTTGAATATAACAACAATGGAGCAGCCACAACCTCTGAGGCAAAGACTCTCCACCTCCTGAGTGAAGAAATTTCTTTGTCTCAATCCGAGACGATATATTACAGCTCTTTATACTCTGGGGCCATCTTGCTGCATTTTTCTCAGCCAAGGAAGCATTGTTTCCAGTCTAACCTATCAAACTCTTTCAGAATTTGTATGAATAAATATAGGCCTAATTAAGTCACTTTTTGTTACTGAATAATCCCCGCATCCCAGGGATAAATCTAGTGAACCTTTTCTGTACATTCTCCAATGCACATTGACGCTTCCTTAAATACAGAGATCAAACTGCAAACTGCAGGTCTGGCATCATCAAAACTCTGTACAACTGCAGCTAGACTTCTTTATCCTGGTTTTCTAACACCTTAGAAAAAGGCCAACATCTGATTTACCTTTCTAAGTGCTTGCTGTGCTTGTGAGCTAAATTTGTACTCCTTGAATAAGTATACTAACGTTTTCTCAGACATCAACATTTGAGTTTTACACCTTTTAACAATATTCTAACTTTCCAAACTTATGACCCAAGTGAATAATCTCTCACTCCCTGACATTATAATCCATTGCCATCCTGTTACCCACCCAATTAAACTGACTATATCTCTTTGTAGCTCCTGTGTGTCCACCTCACAACTTACATTCCCATCTAACTTCGTTACATCATCAAAAACCGTGTGCATTACTCTCACTGTTCTCACCCAAATCAATGATATAAACTGCATCTAGCTGAGGACCGGGCAGCAATTCTGCAACTCCCCACCAGTTACAGTCCATGTGCCATTAGTCTCTCATGGAGATTGGTTAGCTCATTTGATTGGATGGTCGGTTTGTAATGCAGAGTGACATCAACAGCATGGGGTAAATTCCTGTACCAGCTGAAATCATGATGAAGGTCCCACCTTCTTGACCTTGCTGCTCGCCTGATGTGTGGTGACCATCAATCATCTCTCTCTGATGGGGGGTGGGGGAGTCTTTTAGTCCACAGGTTTATGGTGACTTTAGCTTTACTTTATTCTGTTATTCTTGTCTCTCAGTCAATCTTGTATCCATAACGCTCCCATCCCTTTTATTCCATTCACTCCAACTTTGATCACACCTGTTGTGCATCACTTTACTAAATGCTTCTTTAGTACCTATGCACACCACATTGGCAGCACTGACTTGAACAGTTTTCTCTGTTACTCCAGCAAGTTAAGAGTTTTTCCTGAAGAAATCAGGAAAAATCAGCTGGCTCACCTTAATTAATCCATATTTGTCTCTTTATTGTTGTTAACAAAGTCTAAATTTGGATAATTAAAAAAAACACCATCATAGTTACTCCAAAATGCGCCTCTCCTTAACCTCTTTGCAAATTGTTTCCTTTACATCCTACCCACCAGTTGATCGCCTATATCCTACATTAAGCAATGTAATTGCATCTTTTATGTTCCTTAGTTCTAGCCAAATCAATTCTGTCATTCTGGACATCCTCTTTCATCAGAACTTCCAAAGCTCTCGTTAGTCAACACTTCCCCTTTTCATCCTTTCCTATCTTGTCTGAATACCCATCTTCAGGAATACTTAACACTCAAGTCTTTTTCATTTTTGAGCCAGGTCTCCGATATAGTCAAAACATTATATTTCCATAAAGCATACACTTTGCCTATTCACAAACATACTCAGTAACTTTGATTTGGATATTATTGCTTTTGCTCTGATTCTGACTCCACCTATTAGCTTATTATTCTTTACTCTTCACTTTGAAAGTGGTGCTAACCTGAAAATTTCCAAGCTTTTTGTACACTTTGGTACTCCTCCCTGCTGTTATCTCATGGTTTTCGCACCACTGCCAAGTTAGTTTAAACTTTTCAACAGTTCTCTGTTCCAATCTGGACTGCCACCTCTGGACATTAACCCCTTCTCAATCAGCTCCCAGTTCCCTGCAACCGCTCAGTGACATCCCTGACTCTGGCACCAGAGACGCTTCATGCCATCTTGGATCAATGCTTATGGCCACAGAAAAGTCTCTCTGTACCCCTAACTACCAAACCGTGAATCAGCATTGCTCTTCCAAACATCCTTGTATCCTACTGTGCAGGCAAACTACCAAATTTGGCTCTGGCTGCACTCCCTATACAAGACATCAATCTCATCAGTATTCAGGACTGAGTACTGACTGTTAATATTGTTAATATAAAATATTTGTCTAACATCTGTGCCATTTCCTTACTCCCATTGCTATTTCTCCTTTCTCCACCAAAGAAAACCTCAGATTTACCTTTATTATTCTTTCATCTTGTATGTTTGTAGAAATGCTTACAATCAATCTGCTTTCATATTTCTGACGAGCTTATTGTAATTCTATTTTCTCTTTCCTCATGAATATTTTGGTCACCTTTTGCAGGCAGCTACAACAATCTCAACTCTCAGGCTTATTATCCATGCTGAAATATTGTATTTTAAATATATTGACACACCTCTGGGGCAGATGGGCCTCCTGATACAGAGATAGGGTCAATACCACTGCAACCTAAGAACCCTTGGGAGTATTATATGTTGTTTTAATTAACTACTATCCCTAACCTTGTTAATTAGCCAGGGAGGGATATCTTTCTTGTGAAGGTTTTACTTCTCAATCGAATGGAGATTTGTTGATAATTATGACATTTTCAAGTGCTTGTTCTTGCTCATTTACAGACATATCTTTTATTCTAATTTTTCTGCCTTAGCCAATTCACCTCTGTGTCATTAAGTGTACTTTAATGACTTGTGTACAGCACTCTGACAGTCAAGTGAAATTCTAATCAGAATTCCTGGGGAACTAGTTACTATGAGATTACAAATTCTATTTGGTGACACAAAACAATACAGAAAATAAGTCTTCCCTAGTTAGTTCCACAACACATGCCCTAGATAACTGTCTGAAATGCATGCCATGAACTCATCTTGCCATTTACCTTTGTGAATTTGATGTGTCTAGATTAAAATTTCCTCAACTATTATATTACCTTTGGTACAAGCTTCTGTTATTTCCAGATTAGTACCCTTTACAACAGTATAACTATAGTTAGGACACCTAGAAACAGCTCCCAATAGCTTTTACTGACGTCTGTTGTTTCTTTACCAATACCAATCTTAAATTCTGCACTTCTTCACTTTTGCCTTACTGCATCTTTTCTTATCTGAACCACTCTCCTTTTCCACTTTGTTGGTCTTTTAAAAACTTCAAATACCTTTGTCAACATGTAACAATATCTTTGAAATGGCCATCAGATTTGTTTATTTTATTATGAATGTCTCAAGCATTCAGACAAATTTTAATTGTTCACTTTTTTTTGCTGACTGGACCTCATTCATTGGTGCACTGTTCATATTTTGTCCCTTGTTGTCACACTGTGCTTATAGAGTCAGTCATACAACACAGAAGAGGCCCTGTGGCCCATCAAGTCTATGCCAACCTATCTACACTAGTCCCATCTTCTAACACTTGGCCCATAAGCTTGAATACTATGTTATTTCAAATATTAATCCATATACTTTGTAAAAATTCCAATGTTCCCTGCCTGTACCAACCTTCCATGCTGTGCTTTCCAGATCCCCTCTAGGCAAAAACGATCGTCAAGTCCCCAGTAAACCTCCTTTCAAAATAATGGCCCCTCATTATTGACCCATCCACGAAGGGGAACAGCTGCTTCCTATCCACCCTGTCAATCCTGTTGTTAATCTTAGGGTTCTTGTGGCAGCATTAGTGTCAGCCAGTTTCAAGTCCCATCTGCTTCAGAAGTATGTAATAATATCTGAAAAGTTTGATCAGAAAATATCTCCATCATAATCTTATACATCTCAATTAGACACCTCCACCAAAGCATTTGCCACTCAAAAGTAAACAACTGAGCCTCCATAGCTAAAATGTTCCACCCTAGGCAACCTGCTGGTGAATCCATTCTGCACCCACTCCAATACAACCAACTATCCTTCCCACAGTGAGGCAATCAGAACTGCACACAGTACTCCAGCTGTGGACAAAGCCAAGTTCTGTACAGCTCCAGCAAATCCCTCCTGCCCTTATAATGCAAGTCACGACTGATGAAGGAATGGCCATTATGTCTTCTTAACAACACTATTAAAGTGCTTTGCTACCTTCAGGGATCTAAGGACAAGCATCCCAAGATCCCTCTGTTCCTCTTAGTATCCTGCCGTCCATTGAGTATTCCTTTGTCTTAAAACTTCTTCTTAAGTGCATCACCTCACAATGTTCAGGATTAAATTCCATCTGGCAGAGATGTGCCCATCTGACAAACCTATATTTTCCTGTAACCTAAAATCTTCTTTGTTCCGATTAATTAACTGGCCAATCTTTGTAGCACCTACAAACTTAGTTGTCATCTTCCCTCTCCCCCTCAATTCTCAACTAGGTTGTTTACATATATTTCAACAGTGCACCACTGGACATCAGCTTCCAGTCTTCTACACAAACAGCCTTCTGTCTCCTGCCAATATACAAATTTTGGATCCAACTTGCCAAATTACCCTGGATCCCATGTGCTTTTACCTTCTTCATCAATCTCCTATATGGGACTTTGCCAAAGGCTTTGCTGAAATCCATATAAATTGCAACAACTGCATGAACCTAATCTATATTCTTGATCACAACCTGAAAAACTTTTATCAAAGTTATTATGTGTGACCATCTTCGACAAGGCACACTGAATATCCCTGATCAAACCTTGTCTCTCGAAGTGGAGATTAATTCTCTCCTTCAGAATTTTCTCTGATGTGAGACTCACTGGTCTAATTCCCTGGTTTATCTCTACCACTCTTTTTGACAAGTGGAACTACCTCAGCTGTTCTCCAGACCTCTGGTACCTTCCCTATGGCCAAAGGTAAATTAAATATTTTGGTCAGAGCCCCTGTGATTTCCTACTTCACTTCCCACAATTGCCTAGGATACAATTCATTCAAACCTAGGTATTATTTCAATTTTAAGCCTACCAAAGCCTCCAATACCCCCTCACTCCCTATGTCAAACTGCTCAACGACATCACAAACCCTCTTCCTGAATTTTGTACCTACACCTCCTTCCTATAATTATGAACAGCACCTGTATATTGCCCTGCTGTGTATCCCAAATTGCACACAAATTGACTTCAAAGAGATTTAAAAACAGAATCTGTTTGCAACCCAGTGACTAGCTGTACTCATTTAACACTCTGCATTGACCTCAGATTCCACAGTTTTGCCCCTTATTCTCTATTGGGTCCTACTCTTTGTCTGGTTATCCTGTTCCCCTTAACATACAGACTATCTTGAGTTTTTCCTTAATTTTATCTGCAAATGTTATTCATGCCTCGCTTTGCTCTCTTAATTGCTTTCTTAAGTTCCCTCTATACTTTCTATACTCGACTAGGGTCTATCTTATCTTTAGCCAAAATGTTAAGCTTCTCTTTGGCCTTGACCTTTCTCTTTAAATTTATAAATTTCCCGTCATTTGAACCCTTCTTTTAGTTTAAATATCAGCTAGGAACAGAGGGCAAAAGTAGCCCCTCTAGTTTTTTCTGTCATTTAATAAAAGTAAGGCAGACCTGCTCCCTAACTCCATATACCTACCTTTACCCCATACCTATAATAAAGTCTTACATTTAAAATTAACAGTTGATCTAGTTTCAACTGCCAAAATTTACAAAGAGAGTTCCACTATCCTTTGTGTGAGCAAGTGTTTCTTGACTCCTGACAGGTCTGGTTCTAATTCGTAAAACTAGATCTCTAGTCTCACACTTTCCAACCAAGTAAAATAGTTTCTCTTCAATCATTCTTAAAAGTATCCCTGAACAACTTCAAATCTTCAAATCAAATTACCTCTTAATCTTTAAATTCCATGAAATACAATACAGTTTATGCAAACTCCCGTCATAGTTTTATTAGTGCAGTTCACACATCATTCTAATACAAAATGAAACATCACAGATGCTGAAAATCTGAAACAAACAGAGAATACTGAAGAAATTCAGTAGTCTGTTTTTCTCTCCACAGATCTGCCAGAGTAAACGTTTTAAGTCTTCAGGGAGGAGAAAGTAAGGACTACAAATTCTGGAGATCAGGATTCCTGATGAAGGGCTTATGCCTGAAATGTTGATTCTCCTGCTCCTCGGATGCTGCCTGACCTGCTGTGCTTTTCCAGCACCACACTCTCGACTATAACTCTTCTGCAGAACAGTTCAGAGAAACTATATTAGCCAACATTACTTTAGCCTTTTTGAATATTTGATTCTTCGTTCACAATGTTACTTAATCTTTGTCCATTACTCCCACCACTGACATCACAGCTAATTAAGTTGTAGTTTCTGTCCACCCATCCAACTTATACCCAGTTCAGTTTCTGACTTTATAAGAGTCTCCCCTGTCGCCAGTATCACAAGCATAATTTAACTCACTTCTAACCCTACAACTTCTACTAGAGTAATGATCATCCTAAATATTATTCTTGTTCTATTTTCAACCTCATGCCCATTTCATCATGTTCATGTTATTGCTTAAATGTTCAAAGGCCTCAAAGCATATTCAGTAAGCTGCACAAATTTGTGACACTTTCGCATTCAATCTGAGAAAGATAGTGCTCAAGGACAAAGAACTATACTTCAAAAGTATTTTGGTACCACGGCACTAAGCAGGAATTTTAGATTAAAAGGAAAACAAAAAGATAAATTAGTTAAGACGACAGTGAAGAAATCAAAAGAGAAAATTATGAGGGAAGTTCAAGGCGGCAACAAAAGCTCAATGAAGAATCAGATCCTGACAGAGAAAGACAGATTGGGTCTTGGAAGAAACAGGAGTAGGAGGTAGCAACTTTTTATTTGGACAGAATTAAAACCCAACACATGAAGCAAATGGCCAAAAGCCTGAGCAGTTAAAAACAAAAGATGGCTCAGCAGAGAGATTTGGGCTACATGATAGGTGGTGGATAAGATGACGAACTGAGACACATGGGGAATGAATATAATAGCATAAAGCGTGGCAGGTAAAAAAGAAAAGGGAGAGATGTAAGGGTCAGATCACAAATCTGCAGGGAGGAGAGAAACAATAAGTGATTTGATATTTTTATGGATTTTAGATTCGACTTTATGTGACAATGGCTTTCACATACCCCAGTGATCTGCCCGCCAGCAAGCATAAGCTGTGTCTGTGGAAGGGTGGTCTGTAAAGATGGTTGCAGCGAAGGCTGGGTTGTCGTTTGCTGGGATGAAGAATCCCCTGATTCTTCACTTTTTACCTTAAAAACACCAAACAGAATTGATTAGTCACTATGGAAATCAAAAATCTGACCATTTTAGTAAAATGACAATGTAAACATCCAGTATATTGCAATTGGAAATTGTGTACCACTGTTTTTAAATGCAGCACTGGCCAATTAATATCGCTAGGCAGTGCGTACAGAGCATAAACGTAAAATGGTTTCAAATGTTTTTTCTCAAAATCCCTCAACATCAAGGATCTTCTGATAAAAATGCAAGAGCATGCCAACCTTCCAATGTTTAAAATGTCTTTACGTTATTTGCCTTTTTATAGCACAAAAGCAATTTATAATTTTTTGAGTTTATATTTCAGTCTTAAACTTTACCCAGCAAAATTAAATATGAATGACATGCTCTTCTAGCATTGAATGCAAGTTAGAACCAATGGCAGACTTTAAAAAAAATCAAGATTCAAAAGCAAGACATATCTGTTATGTTTGAGTCTAATTATACGTTATAAAACGACAAAGTAGATGATAAAAACTTGAACCAGGAACAGTTTCTTACACATATTCACAGCTATACAGTCTGACCTATACAGGGCGCCAAACTCCCCCCTCCCCCCGGGTCACCGAACTCACTGTCTTGAAGGAGGTGAATGTAACCCCATAGGGCTTATACTTATTGGAGTTTAGAGGAATGAGAGGAGATCTTATTGAATTCTAGGGGGCTTGACAGGATTGACATGGAAAAGTCATTTCCCTTTGTGGGAGAGTCTGGGACCAGCAGGCATAATCTCAGAGAAAGGGTCAATCATTAAAGAGATGAGGTGTATTGCTTTCTTCGGAGAGTAGTCAACCTATGGAACCCTTTACTGCCATAGATACAAACCTAGCCCTCTCCAATTTTTCCTGAAGACAACTTGCACATACCACGTATTAGTCTGTCAAACCTTCCCTGAACTATTTCCAATGCACTTACAAGGTTCCTTAAATAAGGTACAAATACTGTACACTGGATTCCAGATGTGGTTTTTCTAATGCCCTTTATAACTGAACTATTACCTTCTTACTTCTATAGTCAATTCCTCTTTTAATAAATGATAACATTCTATGAGCTTTCTTATTTATTTATACCACTACAGAATAACATAATGGAGAGAAGCATCATGGAGGAATTATGCAAATGGAAGTTTGGCTTGAAGTCGACTATAACATCGACATTAAGGATAGTGGTTAGCTATAGGAAATGGAATTGGTGCCAAAAAATATGAGCTGAGTGGATGGACCCAAGTTCTTGACTATTATCTTCTCCATGTCTGATTAGAGAAAACTGCTGACCAAAGACTAGATGTGGGGAAAGAAGGTAGTGGATAGGAAGAAAAGAGGGATAGAACTTCGGTACTATACAACTGTTTCGAAGAACAGAAGACTTAAAAAGGAATTTCTGAAAGAGGGCAATGGCAGCAGAGAGAACAGGACCAAAAGGAGGAACCATTTACTATGATTGTTAGCATACACAGAAGAAGGAAGCTAGTTAGCTTGTATTTTTGTTAAAATGCAGTTGAGAGAAAGAGATAGATCTCATCAAAACAATTAGCTTCGGGATGGCATCGGAAAAGGTGGGGAAAATAATGGGGGAATATGCCAGTTTAGCATGGGGGTGAGGATATTGGGAGCATGGGAAAAGTAAAATTGGATGAGAAAGCAAAGGAAGACAGCAAAGGCAGATGACTAGATGGTCTCAGCCAGTGACCATAAATTCCTCACAATTGCTGTGGGAAGTGAGTGCACAGGGAGAAAAGACAGACATCTGTCTAATAGGTTCATGATAATGAAAAACAGTCAGGGTTTATTATTGCTATATGCAGTGATCCTGGAGTAGTACACTGTTTTGAGATTTGGAGATGCCGGTGTTGGACTGGGGTGTACAAAGTTAAAAATCACACAACACCAGGTTATAGTCCAACAGGTTTCATTGGAAGCACACTAGCTTTCGGAGTGACAGGTGATAGTGGAGGGCTCGATCGTAACACAGAATTTATAGCAAAAATTTACAGTGTGATGTAACTGAAATTATACATTGAAACATCAATCGCTCCGAAAGCTAGTGTGCTTCCAATTAAACCTGTTGGACTATAACCTGGTGTTGTGCGATTTTTAACTGTTTTGAGAGATAGTGATGCCTGCTTTTAGGTATATGGTGCATCCAAATCTAATGATCGATGACAAAGCTAACTGTCCTCCATGCTTTATCCCTCAGACTTGAGGGGGTAAGGATTATATGACAAACAGTCTTTCAATCAGGACTAAAAATTTAACATTTCAAAACTGATTTACTTGTGTCCTGGCTTATAAGTTTCTCCTGAAATCCCTGACAACTAAAAATTCACCCAAACATCTGGGTGGGGGGAATATTTAGTTTTAACTATCTATAAAAGTTACAAAAAAATTGATACAAGAATGAAACCTTACTCTTCTGTTGCACATTAAATGGAACAGCTTTACTAAAACTTCGATTTACACAAGCTCAACAGCACCACCATCAAGTGCATTTTGGTACTGACAGAGTTCCTAAATTTGTGAAAATTATCCATATTATGTAATTTTAGTCAGAAAATGCATTTATCACAATCTAGCTCATGTGAAATCCAATCAACTCCATAATCTAATACAAATACATTTATTAATCTCAAGTATACACTTTCCATCTACTCTCATGCATAGCCAATTACCCAAGAGCTGCAGCAGTTAAAGGCAACTCATCACCACCTTCTCCAGCAACATGAGGAACAGGCGATAAATGCTGGCCTAGCCAGCAACTCCACGCATCAAGAACAAGTAAAAAAAAAAGAAAACAGCATGGTTCAAGTTTTATTCCTGCTATAATTTGTTTTCCAAAATCCAAAGTGATGGGCTGTTCATTCCATCATGTCTGTCTTGACCGACAAGGAACCCTTCAGCCTGATTTCCCTTAGTTTTTGGATTCATTGTTTTGTAGGTTGGGACACTTCAAATGTATATCAAGTACTTTTACATGTTACATGATTTCCTGAAGAAGGGCTCATGCCCGAAACGTCAATTCTCCTGCTCCTTGGATGCTGCCTGATCTGCTGTGCTTTTCCAGCAACACCTTTTCAGCTTTTACATGTTATGAGAGCTTCTGTCCTTATTACCTTCAAAGGCAGTGAATTCCAGATCTCTGTAACCCTAGGTAAAACTTTCCCCTCAAACCCCATGTATCTTTTAACCCTAAATCTATACCCTTAAATGATAAATTCCTCCAATTAGGGCAAAAGGCCTTACTATCTTGCTTCCCATGGATCTTTTAATTATATTTACATCTATTGCATTTTCCGCAGGGTTCTCTGTTCCAAAGAAAACAGCCCATCAGATCATCCTTCCAATGTTTCTAAAAACATTGCAGGTCCAGAAAAGACCCTAGAAATTTCTGCTCCATGTTCAGCCTATCAAGCCCACTCAACCCTCCAAAGAGCATCCCACCCAGACCCACCTCATCTCTGCACTTCCCATAGCCAATCCACCAAGCTTGCACACAGAGTCATAGAGATGTACAGCATTGAAACAGACCCTTCGGTCCAACCCATTCATGCTGACCAGATATCCCAACCCAATCTTGTCCCACCTGCCAGCACCCAGCCCAAATCCCTCCAAATCTTTCCTATTCATATACCCATCCAAATGCCTCTTAAATGTTGAAATTGTACCAATCTCCACCACATCCTCTGGCAGCTCATTCCATACACGTACCACCCGCTGTGTGAAAAAGTTGCCCCTTAGGTCTCTTTTATATCTTTCCCCTCTCACCCTAAAGCTATGCCCTCTAGTTCTGGACTCCCTGACCCCAACTGGAGCACCCGGCAGAAACCCACACAGACATGGGTACGATGTGCAAACTTCACACAGACTTTCCCTATAACGTTGCAGCAAGATCTAAATGTAGTACTTCACAGTGTGGAAATAGGCCCTTCGGACCAACAAGTCCACACCGACCTTATATTTACCCGACTGACACACCTAACCAAAACATTCCTGAACACTATGGGCAATTTAGCATGGGCAATTTAGCATGGCCAATTTACCTAAACAGCACATCTTTGGAATTTGAGAGAAAACCGGAGCACCTGGAGGAAACCCATGTAGACATGGGGAGAATGTGCAAACTCCCCACAGACAGGTGCCCAAGGTTGGAATCAAACCCAGGTCCCTGGCACTGTGAGGCAGCATTGCTAACCACTGAGCTACCATACCGCCCCAGTGGCCCATGTTTTTTTTTTACAGTTCTAGCATAACATCCCAGTTCTTAGATTTTGAGTTGGCTAATAAAGACAAATATTCTGTCTATCACCTAAACGAGCATATACTCATCAATGCATTTCAGGTATCCAGTGTTGCTTATAGTTCTCTGTATCCTATGACATATTATGCATTTCCTTGCTTTGTTAGCCTTCCCCACAAGGAACTTCTCCTTCACACTTCTCCAGAATTCCATTCACCATCATTTGCTAACTTGTCTGTTGATACAGCTTACATCTTCCTTCCTCATTATTACGTAATGGCTAAGTTTTATATCTTCTACATCTCTTACGATGAAGATGCATATCACAAAAAGTATGCAACATTGAATTTAGCTCTGTAGAATGCCACAGCCTTAATATTTAAAAAGAAAATCACTGATCAACTATTATCTTTAGCTTCCTGACTTTTTTTTTTAAATGTAGTTTTTTACTTTAGTATATTAATAGACATTCACGGAACAGGAGGCAGCCATTTGCCCCACATGTCCATGCTGGTCAACTAATCCCACTGAGGCTAATAGCCCTGGAGGCTAATAGCAAGGAAAGCAAATATCTAAACACTGCTTGGAAACTCCACGAGCTTCTGATTCAGCCACTCTATCAAGCAGTGAGTTCCCACCACCCTCTTGGTGAATAAGGTCTTCCTTAACTTCCCTCTTACCTTTCAACCTTTTACTTTAAATGTATACTTTCTGATTATTGAACCTTCTACTTTTGGAAAAAGTGTCTTCCTATTATTACCCCTTATACAACATCAGGGCCTTTGCTGCTCCAGAGAAATCAAGCCCAATCTTTCCTTGTTACTGAGACTCTTCAGCTCAGGTGGAATCCTGATAAATTTCTGCAGATTCTCTAGTGCAATCACATCCTTCTTATACTGTGGTGACCAGAAATGCATACATTACTCTACTTTAGAAAATTAACATTTTATATAGTTACAGCATAATTTCCCTGCACCTATATTTGTTGCCTCAGCTAAATAAGCGCAAGTATGCCTAATCACATTAGCCACCCCAACTTTCTATCTTCAAGGAGCTGTGGATATGTATACTAAGGTCCCTGTGATTTTGTGTACTTTCCACAGACCTACCATTCACAGTTAATTTCCTTGCCTTATTAGAGCTCCCTAAATGCATCCGCACACACACACTTCTCTCGGTTGAATTCCATTTGCCATTACTCTACCCATATGACCAGTTTGTCAAGAAAAGCATGTGACTTAAACTAAATGGCTAAATAAGCAACCTGGGAAGATAACTGCTTACATATTTACTAAGTTGCAATTTTACAAACTACAAAGACATGGACGGGGGAATAAGCAGATTACGTTTGGAAGAGGAGATCCATACAGCAGAAAGACAGGTTTAGTTCTGACAATCTCCAGGCTAGAGCTGAAAAAACCCTTAGCATTTCTGACAGTTAAATAAGGAAAAATCATTGAGTTAGCCTATGTGCATCCTGTATGGGGGAATGAAGATTTAAAAGGGACCCAATTTTTTACGCAGAAGGTGGTGCATGTATGGAACGAGGAGACTGGGACAATAACATTTAAAACACATCTGGATGGGTATATGGCTTTACAGGGATATGGGCCAAATGCTGGCAAATGGGACCAGATTAGTTTAGAGTATCTGGTCGGCATGGGCAAGGTCGACCGAAGCATTGTTTCTGTGCTGTATAATGTTATGACTCTATGAATTGTCTGCAGGAAATGAAGGAAAAATATACTAATTGCAGGTATAAATGGAGGCTACAGTCTGATTCCTTTACATAGAATTGTATTAAAATGAGTAACTTAAACAAATCAATTTTATCTTGGCAAATGTCCTGACGGGTTCAAAAGAATCAGTCACACTGAGGATATTGGAACATCTAGTGAAACAAAAGAAATCAAAATGCTGCGGAAAGAACATCTTTGATTGTTTCTGGTTCTGCTGTGACTAGATCTCATGCTCATGAGGAATCTATAAAAAAGACGACTTGGAAATTCATTTATTTGATGCTAGTTTGGAAAATTTAAATACAAGAGAATGAAGGATTACATAAGGACGTAGTGAAATCTGCCGAGGCATTCTGTACATCTCAGGTAATAAACAAATTGCAAACATCATTTAAAATTTTGCTTTCTATTCCAATGCCAGATTTCAAACAGCAATGTAGTAGGGTCTTAATACTGTAAAGGTCCCCGATCGAAAAAGTAGGGATCAATATCTTACAATGCTTATGGTTTTCTGAGGCAGTACCTTTGAGAAAAACTTCAGCAAAAAAAAAAAAAATGGAAAAAACTTAGCTGAATTTTATTTTAAAACATGGATTATCCAAATGAATACATGTTCAGATCAAGGCACAAATTTTTTGCCACAAATATTCGACAAAATAATAATGAACAGTTTGGGAATTTTTTTTAAAAAATCATCTTCAGCTTATCATCCGTAACCACAAGGAGCAATGGATAGATCAAACTTTAAGAGAATATATTTAGAGTTCATTGTTAAAAGAGATTTACCAAGGTGTTGCCTGAGCTGCAGGATCTGAGTGATGAGGAAAGAGTTCAGTGACTAGGATTATTTTCTTTCGAGCAATGAAATTTGAAAGAAGATTGAGAAAGCACTTTTTCTATTAGTTGGCTGGACCAGCAATTATTGCCCAAGCCTAACTGCCCAAAGGGCAGATAAGAGCCAAACCTCATTGCTGAGGGCCTGGAGTCACATCTAGGCCACACCAGGTAAGATGGCATCTTTCGTACCCTGAAGTACATTAGTGAACAAGACGGGTTTTTCCTGACAATCTGCAATGATTTCAAGACATCATTAGCCTCTTATTTCCAAATTATTATTGAATTCATGCTCTACCATCTGGCATAATGGGATTTGAACACAGGTCCCCAGAACATTACCTGAGTCTCTGTATAAACACCACTAGCCATCACTTATTGATTTAGGGTAAAGAGGTAGAAGGCTGAGAGAAGAGTTGAATTTTTTTCATTCATTCAAAGGGTAGTGGAAGTCTAGAACTCACAGCCGACTAGAGTGGTTGAATCACAGACTCTCATACCACTTAAGCAGCATTTCGATATTCACTTGCCATATTTCCAAAAACTATTTAAGGGCCAATACCTGGAATATGGAATTTGTGCAGTCAGATCTTTTGTTAATTGGTATAGAGACAATATACCGAATGCCCTCCTTTTGTAAGCATCCATGATTCTATTACCATCCCAATGATTGGGATAACGGAAGTTCCCTGTCGGTCCTCATCTCTGGGTGTGCCCTTTATGAGACCATAGGATTCAATACTGTGTCTATACCAATTTTTGAACTGACATAAGGACACGAGGTGAAAAGTCTGAAGAAAAAAAATAATAAACTAAAGCTCAGAGGTTTAGACTTCAAACTTGTATCTAAAGTTCCTCAGAAAAATAACCAAAGCAGGTGTGCTGGCCAAGAAGTGCTCATCAAACAATAAAAATCAGAGCAGATAAAAAGGCCAAAGCTGGGACTTTTCTTGCCAGAGACGAGGTATTAGCATGGCAATCTGTCTTAGCAGAACCATTAAAAGCAATGTTCACTGGATCTTATTGAAAAGAATCTCAATGATCTGAATTATGTTGTGAGCATCAGATCAGGTTGCATAGCATGGAGGTGCTTACACAATTAGGTAGATTATTATGCAATATTTCAAAAAACTATTGAAGTGACTTACAAGGACTATCACAGACTCAAAGTAATTTGTTAAGAATGGGGAGGAAAAATGTCTTTTGCAAAATATGTTGTTAGCTTTGAGATGCGTTCCCGTGGGTGTAACCCAGTGTACAAAAAGCTTTCGACAAAGACGGAGGGCTGTTTGGCCCTTAGCATCTGCAGCTCTTTAAAAGAATAATATTAATCATGCATTTTAACTCTGCTCCCCTCCCCACTCACACATTTGTGGAAAGATTCTTGGAAAGTGGTGATTTCCAACCACCAAAGGAGAGGTTGGCAATGGGAAAATGGGCCAGCCTACTGGGATTTGCCAGTGAACCTTCGCAGTCAGAAGAGGCGATAGCAGTGAAGGGACTGGGGTGGGGGGGATATCACAATCGCCCAGCGAACTCTCCCATAATGGGTGGGCAAGGGTGATTAACAGATAGCTTATTTGTGTTAGATGAACAGAAAAGACAGGCTAGCAGCAGGAAGGAGGGAGTGCAGAGGCAGAGTGGGCAAAATCCACTGCAAGTTTGATGTGGGCAGTGTGATTTGGGGATGAGCTGAAGTTCTGCAGTAAGGAACTAAGTAAGCAATTCTTCTGTTTTCATGCCTGTAAGCAATAGAATGCATATGTATGGGTGACTCTGTGACAGCATGTGTATGCCTGAGAGAGTGCTTATCATTGTGCTTATATTTGCAAAAGAGAGTGTGTGTCATTCCCTGTGTGTGTGTCATTGCCTGTGTGTGTGTCTGAGAAAGTGTGCCTCAGTGTGTGTGTATGTAGGAATGTATGTGTCAGCATGTTAAGGGGGTCAGTTGACTGGACAGCTGACTTGTAATGTAGAGACATGCCAGCGGTGTAAATTCAATTCCCACACCAACTGAGATTACCATGAATGACTCTCCTTAACCTCTCCCCTTGCTTCAGGCATGGTGACCCTGAGGCTAAACTACCAGTCTTCTCTATGTAATGTGAGAGCAGCCCAATGGTCCAATAAGACTACAGCAGCTTTAACTTTTACCCATAAAATAACACCCTTACAGACTGAACTCAGTTAATTCATGTGAAAGAAAAACAAAATCAAAATTCATGGTGGCCATTACATTATTGAACAAAAATCTACTAGCTGGAGCCATTTATGGTGGTACTGAATCCAGATGGATCACAACAATTGTGTCTTATTTTCTGGTTCCCTGGGGTCAGGGAGTCCAGAACTAGAGGGCATAGGTTTAGGGTGAGAGGGGAAAGATATAAAAGAGACCTAAGGGGCAACTTTTTCACATAGAGGATGGTATGTGTATGGAATGAGCTGCCAGAGGAAGTGGTGGAGGCTGATACAACTGCAACATTTAAAAGGCATTTGGATGGGTATATGAATAGGAAGGGTTTGGAGGGATATGGGCTAGGTGCTGGCAAGTGGGACAAGATTGGGTTGGGATAGCTGGTCGGCATGGATGGGTTGGACCGAAGGATCTGTTTCCATGCTGTACATCTCTATGACTCTATGACTAAGATAACAAAAGGAGAATCCAAATCTGATTCCACAAGTGAAGGCTTGTATCAAAAGGATTAAACAAAGATAATTTGTTATAAAAAAAATGACTTGTTCAGAATATTGGCAAGTTCCATTTACTGATACAAAAACATATCAGCTTTTTTAACATTGGACGGATGTTATCAATTTAAATTCATGCCATTTGAAATGAAAAACAGACATGCCACTTTTCAACAATTTCATTATAGATTATCCAACTTTGTCATATTCACAGATACCAACAGTTCGGCCAAATCTGAGATGAATATCTGCACTTGGACAACTTATTTGGTCAGTTATGATGAGCCAATATGGTCATAAATTTAGCTAAATTGGGCCATAATAGGAGGCAATATCAAGTCATACCTAAAAAAATCAAAACTAAGGACCATCTTGGATTTTCCCATTCCTAAGACAATATAAACATTCTGCAATGTATTGGCATGAGTGAATTATTGGAGGCTTGTTTTGAATTTCAGCATCCTTGAGGCCACTGACAATTTTTTTTTAAGAAAAGCAAGACATTTGAATGGACAAATAAATATCAGCAAACCTTTGAGCGCATCAAATTATAGGTTATTTAAAATGGTTGTGAATGCCAATGACATTGGTGTTGATGCAGTGATTTTACAGACACACAAGACAGGGAATAAACAACCAGCCAGTTATTTTTCTAGGAAACTGAATATATCTGTTGGTAAAAATTCAATGGTAGAAAAAGAAAAACTGGGCTTAAATTGGCTCTAAAATATTTTCAAGTCTACATATCCAACAATTCTGCAGAGACTGTTATCTATATGGATGATCATCCTTTCATTTTCCTGGAATTAGTCCCAGATAGGAATTTACAACTTTTTTGAAATTTAATGTTAGAACCATAGAAATTGAAATAACTCCTTTTGCAGGAAAATTACATTATAGGGGACACTTTATGAAGAGCAAACAAACATGTAAGAAAATAAATGCTATAATCAAATTGGGTTTGAGCAGAATATGATTTCTATGAAACATTTTTGTGGACTGAAATTAAATGTATTAAAAATGGTCATAAAATAAAAATAGTGCAGGAAATTTTGATACAGTACTTATCTGTGCACATACAGAGATGAAGGCTTATAATACATTACTTCAGAATTTGAATTGTAAAGATGATAAAGTTTTTGGTTTTATTTCTGTTATGGTGACTTTTGTTTAAAAAGAGTCAGAAAATCGTTTTGTGAATTCATATATTTAATTCAAAGCAGCACTTCCAAGAAAACATGTGACCTAAGCTAAATATCTAATAAAGATACCTGAGGAGATAACTTAATAAACACTTGAGCAGTTACATTTTTAGAACGTATTGAAAGAGTAAAATTAGGGCACATGTATTTCAGTTTAAAAGATAAAGAAAATTTTAACTTGGGCAGTACCGAGGTCATCAATACTGGAAAAATGTCTTCGGCTGTTTTATCAGTCCAGTTAGACAGAGGTAAGAATAAAGCCGCAAGCTTTTCTTAAAAAGCAGTAAGGAAATTTTAAAAATCAGTGACTTAGCCAGTTTCTGAGATTCTATGGGAGAGAATCACTACTGGTACATGTGCAAAGAGGAAAAACTTGCAACCTCATCAGTCGATGAAGACATTTTAAGACACGAGTGAGTGATACTTCACAGAGGTTGAGTAACCATAAAGGATATGGCTAAGAAAAAGTTGAATCATTATTTTTGATGATTATGAACAAATCTTTCAGAATTGTCACATACAGACTTTTTTTTTCCTTTTGCATATTAAGTTTATATTATTCTATTGACAGTACATTGGAGATCTCTTGTGAATATGTTCAGTGACTGACTACTACAGTAACTAATCTGTAAAAAAAAATTTGATCTATCAAGCCAGGGTTCATTATGGAATCTCGTTTGTCCAGTATAACAAAAGTGTAAATGAGGCTTAATCAGGAACTCACTGTAACGCTTCAATTAAACAGTGCTAGCATGAGTCCATCAATACATTCAAGCAAAATGTTGGATGCAAGGAAAGACTATTAGGTTGAACTCTTGAGGAAGAGAGAGGGAGCTCAATGTTAGTATAAAATGAGGCACTTTGGAAGGTGTGAGAATAGAACACAAAATGGGAACATCTAATGATAATTTATGCAAGAGGTGGTGCCTTACTAAAAAAAAAAGTTGGGCATAAAATATTTTTTTAAAAAAGCACTCATGGGATATGGGTATTAGTCTGTGATGTTGATACAGCTAAAGCAGACTAAATTAAAAATCCTGCAAAGTATAAACCACTTACCTTAAAATTTCAAATTTTCCAGCTACCCTAGAAATGAACTAATAATGTTGTCCTTTGGCAAAATTTGAACTTTCAGGCTTGCATGTTCTTATTTCTCTCCAGAATGAATTTTGAGTATATCTAAAGCTCAAGTTACAAAAATCCAGTTTGTCTGTCACTTTAAAAGATTTTAAACTATAATGATATTAGAATTATCACCTTTTAGGATTCTGTCAACATTTTGAAGCTGTTGGTCAGCTTTCGCTGGATTCCAAGATTAACCTGTGTGTGATACTGGAAGTGTTCTGGATTAATCGCCACCTCAAAATGGCTGTGTGGAATTAATCCCATCAGTTCTTTTTCTATCAAGATTCAACCATGTTTACAACAATCAAATCATTAAACTGGTAACATTTATGGAATCATTGCATTTAACAGCCCAAAAAAAAACTGTGAATACAATAGGTCATAAACTTGGAACCTTAACCCGGTTTTTCTCTGCACAGATGTTGACTAACCTGAGTATTTCAACATTTTCTGTTATTTCATATGAAATACAATCCCAGCTTGCCACAAGTCTTTTCCAGTGTAAAGACTTCTGGCAATTAACTATCTTGACACAACACTTAAATTTTCATTTTCAGCTCCAAAACCAATGCTTAGAATAAACCAAATGATAAATTCTGTCTATTATACCCAAGATAATTGCAGCACAAGAGTTGCAAACAGCCTGTTTCAAGAGATAAATTCGTTTGCCATTGCTAGTTTTCTCAAGATTGAAATTTGCCATGGCAACCATGAACAGTTTCTTTTGAGAAAGCAAAATAAAGTGACAAAAGGTCATTTCCGAGGCAGCAAATAGTTTTTTCTCCCATAATAGGAAAGCAAGGTTTCTCCCTTTCACCGAACAGGGCAGCTAATTCTACCACGCCCTCACCCATTATAAAGAACGTAATAAAGAAAACATTTTATAACAAATTAGGCTGACTTTCTAGGATGATAAAGTATGATACCTGTAAATTTAATGTTTGTGAAGCAGTTGGCTGCAAAGTTGTTCCAGCAAGTTGTACCTGCAACAGAAACAGTAAAGAAAAAAAATGAACACTTATATTTGTGTTCTGTGGACCAATTTATTAGGAGACAAGGATTTCAATTGCCAAACATACAGAATAGAATCGCAGAACTCTACAATGCAGAGAGGCCATTCAGCCCATTGGGTCTGCACTGACCCTCCAAAAGGCATCCTACCATGAGTCACCTCACACACCTAACCCCACATTTACCATGACTAATCCACCAATCTACACAACCTTGGACACAATGGGCAATTTAGCAAGGCCAATCTACCTAACCTGCACATTTCTGGACTGTGGGAGACACCGGAGCACCTGGCAGAAATCCACACAAACACAGGGAGAACATGCAAACCCCACCCAATGCCAGAAATGAACCCTGGTGCTGTGAGCCAGCAGTGTTAAACACCGTGCCACCATGTTGACCAATGTCTGTCTACAAGAAATTAATTTCCTTTCAGGTCATAAAATATTCTAATCTTGTGATGTGTTAGCATTTCTTTTAGTTTCCCTCAAAAAAATACAATTTAAAATAGCACAAATTATTTTTCACTACTCAGAGTGCAAACAAGCATCTTCAACAAAGCCTCACCTTCATCCCCTTACATCTCATTCAAGTTTAATCTTAAATACCATTACTTTAAGAAATCACTAACATTTTATTTTAAAAAATCCAAACATAGAATCATAGAGATATGCAACATGGAAACAGACCCTTTGATCCAAATCATCCATGCCAACCAGATATCCTAAATTAATCTAGTCTCATTTGTCAGCATTTGACTCTTGTGGGTCTTAAATCCTTCCTACTCATATACCCATCCAAATGCCGTTTAAATGTTCTACTTGTATCAGCCACCACATTTTCTGGCAGCTCATTTCTACATATGCTCCACCCTCTGCATGAAAAAGTTACCGCTTAGGTGCCTTTCACATCTTTCCCCTCTCCCCTTAAACCTACACTCCAGGGAAAAAGACCTTGGCTATTCATACTCTGCATGCCTCTCATGATTTTACAAACTTCCAGAAGGTGACCCCTCCGTCTCTGACATTTCAAGGAAAATAGCCTCAGCCTATTCATCCTTTCCAACAGCTCAAACCCTCCAACCCTGACAACATCTTTGCAAATCTTTTCTGAACACACTCAAGTTTCACAACATTGTTCCTATCGCAGGGAGACCAGAATTGCACACAATATTCCAAAAGAGGCCTAACCAATGTCATATGCAGCCACAACATGACATCCAAACTCTGATACTCAATTTACTAAACAAAGACAAGCAAACCAAATGTCTTCTTCATTATCCTGTCGACCTGCGACTCCATTTTCAAGGAACTATGAACCTGCAGTCAAGGTCTCATTGTTCAGTAACACTCTCTAGGTCCTTATCATTAAGCGTATAAGTCCTGCCCTGATTTGCCTTTCTAACAAAAGCAACTTGTTTAACAAACAAGATTTGATATTCTTTACACAAAAAATGTTTATTGAATATAAAAATAAATAAATAAATCATAAAGTTAACACGGCTGTTTTAAACTATGTCATGAATTCAGTTCTATTTTTTAACTGCACACCACCACAGCCCCACCCTTCTCTGCTCAATGTATAGAAATTCCCTAATACAAGAATTTCAAAGGTGAAACGCTTAGATTAGGCTAGATTTGATTAGATTAGATCCCATACAGTGTGGAAACAGGCCCTTCGGCCCAACCAGTCCACACCGACACTCCAAAGAGTAGCCCACTGTGGTGAAAGGGTTAAAATTATGTCCCAATACATGTGTGAATCTAACCGGAATGGAGGTGTTGCTTAGTCCCGTGTGAATCTTATTACACACCTCCCCGTGTGAATCTTCTTATCTGTATGTAACCAGAATGGAATGTGTTTTTTAGCCTTGCTCTGCTGTTCACATGAATGTTTATATCTGGAAAAGAGTATATCAGCTGGA
The DNA here is from genome assembly GCF_004010195.1 of Chiloscyllium plagiosum. Lineage (NCBI taxonomy): Eukaryota > Metazoa > Chordata > Chondrichthyes > Orectolobiformes > Hemiscylliidae > Chiloscyllium > Chiloscyllium plagiosum. The sequence goes on from NC_057721.1 coordinate 49,914,533, forward strand.
AAAGTCTCCAGTTCGGTGAGTCTGCTCCGGGGTTACGTTTAACCGCCGAGCGTGGGTTGTTGGCAACCGCTCTACGAGAACTGACGGCTCCCAGTTCCGGTAACATGTAGAGTGAGTATAAGCCAGACCCGTTGTAAGTATGAGACCTGGTTGTGGCGGCGCTGCGGGGAATAAAATGCTCATATTCTAGCAGACTCGCCTCTTGGTCGTTTGTTCTGTGTCAGACTACTCTCCTACGAACCTGACCTTGAGAATTTTTTAAAACACCCACCCAGACCTATTTCCCTCTGACTGATGCACCTAACACTACGGGCAATTGAGCATGGCCAATTCACCTAACCAGTACATCTTTGGACTGTGGGAGGAAACCGGAGCATTGGAGGAAACCCACGCAGACACGGGGAGAATGTGCAAACTCCACACAGTACCCACGCAGACACGGGGAGAATGTGCAAACTCCACACAGTCGCCCGAGGCTGGAATTGAACCTGACCCTGGTGCTTTGAGGCAGCAGTGCTAACCACTGAGCCCCCGTGCCGCCCCACTTATTCAGAAACCACTCTGGAAATCCTCTCAGTATTCTAGTATGCAAGTTAAGATTTTATGGTGATCAATGGCTAAATGACCCTCCAACTTTTCTTCAAGATATCATGACTGTGAAAGCTGACTGCATTTTATCTCCAAGACATTACATATGAACAAGGAACAAGACTAAGTCACTTATCCCTTCAAATCTGCTCTGTAATTCAATATGATGATAGGAGCCTCCTGATTTTTAACCTCAACTCTTCTTTCCTGCACATCCCCGAAAACCTTTCATTCCCTTTGTATTCAAGAATCCATCCACCTCTGTCTTAACAATGTTTAAAGATTTTGCACCTTATTATCTTTTCAGGAAGAAATTCCAAAGACCTTCACCCTCTAAGCAAAGAAAGTGTTTCCTCATCTCCGTCTTAAATGGAAAATGCCTTTTTTTTTGTAAAATTCAATGACCATTGCAAGGACCACTGTAGATGCCTTCCTTAGCTGCAGGTTTAGTTAATCTTCCAGATGCTTTTCCTTTCACAAAATCCAGACTGAGCTCAAGCCACCATCCATAATTCATGCATCCAATGACAGTAGTCTCTCTGCTGGTCTGTTTAACATTAAGCTCCTTCAGTTTTCCCAACTTGGTGAGTTGCAGTTCATCAAATCAAAACTGCAACTACTTGGTTTCTGCACTAACACCCAGATAACTCAGACAAAAGAACCTTCAGCCACAGATCTGCCCCCTTCTACAATATATTTGCAGATCTTTCAGCACAGAAGTACAAATTAATTGTTTACCTTCAGTATAACTTTTTGATTCACCCACGTGTGCAACTTTTTCCTAACATGGAATAATGGAGTTGCTGGACACGTTAAGACATATTCAAAATAATACAACTTACAGAATCCATCACCGCCCTTCTCTTCAACTAACATCACTTAAAAACAACAATTTTTTGGCTTTTATAACAATGCTGTTTTCTCAGAGCCTGCTGAGTCCAAATTGACAGTTTTGCTCCTACATTATAACAATGTCTGCACTTGAAATTATTTCAATGATTGTAAAACATTTGAGGTCCTGAAGTTATAGCCAGATAAAAGCAAGTCTTTCTTTCTCACACAATCAAACTTAACTTAGTCTTACATTTACCAACTTCTCTGATTTCACTCACTGGTTTCAAATAAAAGGTATCAATATGGGATCCAAATTAAATCTAGTTATGTTTGCCATTTCATGCGATATATGGACATCCTTTGTTCCAGTCTTGTTCAGGTCCTCTCATTCATCTCTTGCAGAACACCTGTTTGCTCTGCAAGTATGATCAAGCTTTTGCTTGCTTAACATTTTACGTCTCCACCCTAATCCCATTGTGAACACTTCTACTGTCCCAATAAAGCTCAAGGAACAGCATCTTACGTTTTGCTTAGGCTCTTCATAATCTTCTGAGCTCATCACTGAATTCAACCATTTCAGATCATAACAACAGTACCTTCAGACACCAAGTAACGGCAATGATTCTGTACAGGTAAAAACAATGACTGCAGATGCTGGAAACCAGATTCTGGATTAGTGGTGCTGGAAGAGCACAGCAGTTCAGGCAGCATCCGAGGAGCAGTAAAATCGACGTTTCGGGCAAAAGCCCTTCATCAGGAATAAATGATTCTGTACAGCTTAGTCAGTCAGACTGTCTTATTGTTCTCTCTCCTAGCCCATTTCTTTATAGCTCTCTTCTGGATTGCTGTATTATCATCCAGATCCTTTATAACTTTTTCTGGTTCCTGGTTTGACAAACTGATTTAGCTCCATAAAATGTCAATGCTTCCACTCAGTTATTATTTTTCATTTTATATTCAAGATGGATTAAAACTGATAAGTAAAATTGAAAAATGGAACTCTAAGTTTTCATGACTAGTAGTCTGTTTACACATGGTCTGGGACTATAACAACAAATTCACTTTCAGTAACATTTCACTTGAAATGAAACTCAGTAAATGACCCAAGGCATCATTTAGATGAATATCCACTGAAGTAGTCAACGAATAATGCTAAATTCAATAATCCAAAACATTGGCATCATCTCTGCCCAATCTTACTAAGTTCTTCTCCATGGTGGAACACAACATTAAACATCCTCACATGCACTTCTACACACAGCCAACCCAAAAACCTCTAAACTCATAACACACAAAAACATTTATTTAATATTTCTTTCTGATAATCCGGTCATTTTGGAAAGTGTACAGCTCCAAAGGGACTAAATCCAAATACTTTAACAATTCATTACATTTGTGATAAGTTACCAGCTACAAGCAGAAATGAATAAATGAAAACTAAGATAAATCATTGTTTTATTTTTAATATTGTATGTCCCATGTCCAACCAACTTAGAATGGAATGTGCTTGGAGACACACAAATCTTTACTGGATTAGATTTTTTTTCCACAAGCAATACAAACCTGTAAAAGAAAAACAAGAACAGCTCATGCAATGTTTTTTGCTTTTCTTATCAAGATGGACTTGTTTTAATATACAATATATATTAGAATATTGTATAATTAATTGACATATATATGTAAACATATACTGTATATTTGGAGTCCTATTGTTACAATTCACCCAAAGAGACAGAAAGAGATAAACTGCCAAATAACCCAACAGAAAAACTAAAAGATGTGATTTCACATTTTGAGACTTTTATTGAAAGAAACAAAAATCAACATACACAAAACATTAATTAACAAGCAATTAACACATCAAACTGAAAGCATTTGTGTGTGGATTAATGAACACAAATGAAATGTGCGGACATTTCTAGCAGACATGCAACAGTCTAGGGACAGTCTCAGATACACTCCTTCCTCACCAAAGATTCGCTTTACCCCACCCATGGCTAATCAAATCTTCAATAACCTTTGATAAACATGTCACTCAGCTCAAGTTTTTCCTGCTTATGACTATCAGCAGAAAGGCAAACCTTAAGACTCTCCATTCCTTAAATCTTGAAAAGCCTTGTCTGTTCTGTTTCCTTTCCTTTGAACAGAAACCAAACTCCACAATGCATCCTGTTTGGTTGTAAGCATGAAAATAGTTCATGTGCTTTCCCACAGCAGTAATCCCTTTGCTTCTTTGTGGTCCAAGTAGGAGCTATTCTTTTTCTGAGAGATATTATGAGAAGTCAAAAATACCACCCCATTTCATTGGCTTTCTGCTTGAGTTCCACACTCCAAGGCAACTAGATCATCACATAGATGTCTTCAAGATGAGGTGACAATTTGAAATTCTTTATTTTAAGCGAATGGTACATTTCGAAACTTAAATGCACAATCTCACATATTCTCTCATACATATTTATGTCATCAGAATACTGCACTGCTGGGGTTTTGGCCAATCTTCCCTTTCAGGAAATGGTGATGCCTTAGTTACAGATAATAGTCAACAGGGCTATACCTTTCAATGTCCTCGACACTCAGAAGTTCCCTCATCTTAACTTTCATTCTTCAACGAGCATAAGAGGTACAGTTAGTAAGTTTGCAGATGACACCAAAATTGGAGGTGTAGTGGACAGCGAAGAGAGTTACCTCAGACTACAACAGAATCTGGACCAGATGGGCCAATGGGCTGAGAAGTGGCAGATGGAGTTTAATTCAGATAAATGCAAGGTGCTGCATTTTGGGAAAGCAAATTTTAGCAGGACTTATACACTTAATGGTAAGGACCTAGGGAGCGTTGCTGAACAAAGAGACCTTGGAGTGCAGGTTCATAGCTCCTTGAAAGTGGAATCGCAAGTAGATAGGATAGTGAAGGAGGCGTTTGGTATGCTTTCCTTTATTGGTCAGAGTATTGAGTACAGGAGTTGGGACGTCATGTTGCGGCTGCACAGGACATTGGTTAGGCCACTGTTGGAATATTGCATGCAATTCTGGTCTCCTTCCTATCGGAAAGATGTTGTGAAACTTGAAACGGTTCAGAAAAGATTTTGCCAGGGTTGGAGGATTTGAGCCATAGGGAGAGGCTGAACAGGCTGGGGCTGTTTTCCCTGGAGCATCGGAGACTGAGTGGTGATCTTATAGAGGTTTACAAATTATAAGGGACATGGATAGGATAAATAGACAAAGTCTTTTCCCTGGGGTCGGGGAGTCCAGAACTAGAGGGCATAGGTTTAGGGTGAGAGGGGAAAGATATAAAAGAGACCCAAGGGGCAACTTTTTCACGCAGAGGGTGGTACGTGTATGGAATGAGCTGCCAGAGGAAGTGGTGGAGGCTGGTACAATTGCAACATTTAAGAGGCATTTGGATGGGTATATGAATGGGAAGGGTTTGGAGGGATGTCGTCTGGGTGCTGGCAGGTGGGACTAGACTGGGTTGGGATATCTGGTCGGCATGGACGGGTTGGACTGAAGGGTCTGTTTCCATGCTGTACATCTTTATGACTCTATGACCTGTCAGGCAGCATTATTAAATTGTAAATTGTAGTTGATTACAAAGAGTCACTTCTGACTTTTGAAAAGGCTTGCCAAAAAACTGTATACATTTTAACATCTACTTACATTTATAGAACACACTCAAACTTTAATGTACTAAAATGATCCAAAGAATTTCACAGAAGCATCAAACAAAATTTGACACTGAGATACATATGGAGATATTAGAGCGGATGATGAAAAGCTTAGTCCAGGGGATAGGTTTTAAGGAGCTCCTTAAAGGAGGAAAGCAGGGTAGATCGTTGGAGAATTTAGGAAGGAAATTTCAAAGCTGAGGACCTAACTAGCTGAAAGCATGACTGCCAATGGTGAAGTGATTAAAAATGGGAACGTGCAAGAGACTAGAATTAAAAGAGCACCAATATCTCCAAACTTTGCATATACTTCAAAGTATGACCTAGTGCAAAACAAAAATTTACATATAAACCTTATACCTCTAATACTAGCAAATAGCACTTTTAAGCACAGTGACAACATGCAGTTAGTTAAACTGCCATCACTACCTCTAGGCAAGGAGATGCAAAACTGCTTGCAGCATTCTCTTTTAACAACAACAAAAATGAAGAACGAAGAACCTTTGTTTGTAAACTTCCCATAAACTGCTGCCTCACAAGTCTTTCAAGTTTGATCAAGCAACAGTGCACACTGCAACAATAACCTCAATAAATATTATAGGTGTGAAAACTCACATATAAACATCTGTTCGTCACATCTGACATGTAGTTAACCTGAAGTGACAAGAAAATGACAGTACAGTATGTATGTGTACATGAAAAACATTTTGCTATATGATGGAAGGAGCTGACAAAAAAAAGTGACAGCAAAAAATAAAAGAAACCTTGACAAAAAGCAAAATAAACACTAGAAGTGACAAACAAGCAAACAGCGTGCAAGTTACAAGAAATATTTTCATTAAGTAAGCTATGTAGCTTGCACAGGTTGCAACAAAATAAAAATCACCTTGTGGAAAAGGGCTTTCACCTTTAAATATAGAAACTCAAAGGTCCCTCAATTTTCTAAGATTGTGATTTCCACAATCACTTGGGTAATGAGAATATTTTGATGCTAGAACAACAGAAGATTTTACTTACCTCAGTTACACTAAGAATGGTTACGTCAGGGACCACAGGAGGTCATTTAAGTCTAATACTGAATCTAAACAATGGATGGCCATAAAATGTAACAGACAAACAAACATGTACAACTGAAAACTGGTCCTCAAAGGAAACCAATCCTCCTAATTTTCCATGTCACAACACAGAACTTTCAACTAAATTAAAAGTCCTTTATTTGAATCAGAAGTACAATGTGTAAGCTAACTAAAAAAAGTAATTGATATGAAGGTAGAGAAATGCACTAAAGTGAATCATTCAGGATAAACAATGTAACTTGACTTAAAACGAAATGCCATTCTCATGCACAGAAAACCACACAATATAACTTAACATTATAAGATGACGAGAATGCACACACATGAAGCAAATCATTTCTCCAGATAAAATAGCCAAAATTTCACACCACTTCATTCTGCATCAAGGAACAAACTCAGTGTGCTCCAATAATGACTGTGTATTTCTTAAATCAGGCACTATTTACAATTCATTACAAATATCATACACACAGGTAAGCCTCAAAGTACACTTATTCAGGGTCATTAGATAATACTTTGTTGCTTAAGTAAATTATTTTGTGAGACAGCACAAGTCCAAAAACTAACTTCAACTAAAATGGTATACTAAAGCTTAGATTTGTTGGGCATTTTTAAAAAAGCAAATATAATACTAAATGAAATAACACAATGATTACCTGACCTTGGTCTGAAGTTTCCACCAAGAACAAATAAAAATTAAAGTGGGATCCAGATCACTCCACACACTGCAATAGTTTTGCCATGATGAAATTAGCCCAAGTGTCAGCATTAGCTGACTAGCATCAACTTACATGCTAAATTGGCTTTGAATTAAAGTAATCAAACAATAACTAAACATGACTCATTTGTACCTGCAAGTGGGGCTATGGGGCCTCAAGATGTCAAGCTGCAATTGCAAGGCCATAAGCTATTATCCAAACATTATTAAAATAATTAATAATTTCTGCAGCAGTCTGCCAGAATCAATTAACTGCCAGGTCAAGGTATTGTGCATATTTGCGTACCTTGGGATCTGGATTTAATGTGCTGCATACCACTAAATTAGCCTAACTGGAAGAAACACAATTCTATGATTGAGATTTGGAAAAATCCTTTATATGGGTTAGGGCTAAATCAGTTAGAGAATGTTAAATTAACATAAAAGACTGTGGATACTTGAGCGTAAAGTAGTTGTAGGCACCAATTACTTATGTCTAAAGTTGTGTTACTTGATTTGATTCTGTTCAGATAAAGCTGTCATCTGGATGGAAATAATGCACTAACTCCAGATTGTTCTATTCTGTGATCGCACTGCAATCCAGTTGGAAATATGAACTTCAGCATAAATTATGTTTACTAATGGTAGCATGTTATACCTGGTGCAGCTGTCCCAGTAAGGCCTGAGCCTGTGCTGTTGTGAGTGGGCCTCCTGTTGGGATGGGCTGCCGCTGGAAATCCAATCCATTTGTTTGGGCACCTGGAGGAGGAAGACCAAAACACAAACACAAAGAGACAGAAAAAAAAATTAACAGAAAGGGGCTGTACAACTGGTTTAAAAGCCAAAGTTACATCAATGGCCTTTGCCAGAAAAGCATGATGCACTTCCCTCCACACTACTGCACTAACTAACATTATATGATACAGGTATTAAAATCCCATCATTAACTCCTTGCCCTTTCATGAAAATAATGAGAATTTTAAATGGATTCTCATCTAACTTGAGCTATATAGTCAGACGACAGATTTCACAACTTTATAAAATACCTTTGAACAATGTCACTACTGATAAGACAGAAATATCTTCTGATTACTGACCAAAAACATTAATACTGTTGTTCTCTCATAGATGCTGCCTTACTGCTGAATATTTCAATTATTTTCTGTTACTATCTTAAATGATCATTTACAGTATTGTGCTTTTGTAAGATACAAATGTGTTGTTCAAGGGCAAAATTATGGCAGTGTTAAAACAATTATCTCAAGTATTAGCAATCAGTTAAGGAAAATGTTCTTCATGTGTTTCTTTCTACCCCAATATCCTTCATAGTGATTCAGTAATTTTTGGCAACCCTGTTAATTTCCTTTCTTCCATTTTCACATTCCATGCACTCGATCAAGAGGGCAAGCATACAAACTATACCTAACAAGTAGCATTAAATATGTGAACATATGGAATAGAAACTGGGATGCTGTTAGGCCAATTCTACATCGCATCACTCCACAGAATGAAACACTGGAGCAGAAATGCACCATTTCATTGGTTTGGTGCTCATGGTGAACGGATTTTCTTTTCCCTACTGAAGGAAGATTTACAATGGAGTTTTCCTTTCTGATTTACATTCCATGACATAGACTTTGGTCTACAGAACACAATTTCCAAATCTGGGTGATACAAAAACAGGTGGAGAGAATGACTAATAAAGCATACAGTATCCTGGGCTTTATTAAATGGGATAGAGGGTACAAAAGCAAGTGAAGTTATGATAATCTGCATAAAATTCTAGATTGGCCTCTAGGGAAGTATTACATTTAGTTTTAGGTGCAAAAAAGATTCAGAAGAAAAGTTCCAAGAATGAAGAACTTCAGTTATGATGATAAATTAGAGAAGTTGGAACTATTCTGCTTGGAAAAGAGGTGGAGGAAGATTGTTTAATAGAGGTATTCAAAATCATGTGGGGACTAAACAGAGTAGACAGAAATAAATTGACCCATTTATGGAAGAATCACGAAACAGGTGGTACCCTGTAACAGATTTTAGGCAATTGACAAAGGAAGCAATAGAAATGAGAAAAATCATTTTTTAAAGTGAATTTTTAGATTATGTCCTAAAAGTTCCTGAGACGATGGCAAAGACGGATTCAATTATAATACTCTTAAGGATGAAAACCTGAAAAGGAAATTTTGTGATGCTACATGCAAACAGCCGTAGAATCGCACAGTGAATTGTTCATGCAGAGAGAGCCAGCACAGACATGATGGGTGGATGGTGCCCTTCATGTATTAACTGTTACACGATCATATGATTGAAAGTTGACTCTGTTTATACACCTTTCCTTTCTAGTACAACATATAAAGTCTTGCACATCAGATCACCCAAAGCAAATTGTTAATGCACAAGCGGTGTTCCCATGAACAGAAATAGCTGTAGTGCCAATACAGTTTCCATTATTTTAATTTCCCCTGGTTTATTAGAGTTTCTCTTATTGAAAGAAGATTCCATAGCTATGACTAAAAGTACACTGAATTGTGCTTGATGGCCATTAAGAAATCTTCAAGGCCACTAAAACTTAAACAAAACTTCCGAATATAGAGTAAATTAACAATTAAAACTATACTTTAGTTCAAAATGGATGGAGATTTCTTGACCAAAGGCACAAAGTTAGAATGCTAATTTAAGATTTGCTAATTTGAAAATCTAAAAACTTATGAAGGAGAAATCATGCATCATGATGTTCAATTCAACTGAAAATATTCCATCTTTGATATCTAAAATACTAGACAATGCTAGTTATGTTTATATGTTCAGAAATGAATCAGTCTTAGTTTAAAAAGCATTGTTACTGCATCTTTGTTGTCTAAAAACTTCTTCAAAATAATTGCAATCTCTTCAATTTTCCAGCCCTGTGCAGAATATCTTAAAACTACAATAAATGCCAGCTCCAAATTAAGTTAATACTCTGCTGGTTATCCTTCGCCTTTGGTAAAACAATGCTGAAATAATTTGAAAGCAAGAGCTTTCAAACTATTACATACAAATTTCTTTTTTCTCAGATCTTCACACCAATTGCAGTTCAATGCTTTTGAAAAAGAAGAATTTGGGTTATCATGTGCCTGAAGAATCAAAAATGACATTCCTGACTAAAAATTGAAGTTGATTCCAAAACTTGAAAATTATAGTTTGCTGTTGTGAAGAGACCACCACTGTCAGCTGCTTGCTTCAATCACAATAGTTCCCTATATTACTCTGCAGAAACACAGCAATCATGTTGTACAGAAACAACTATACATTAAAGATTTACTGCTTATTCGCATACCTCATTAATACATGGCTGGAACTTTCATAGATCTTAAAAGGTGATATGAGCAGAACCATCAACTTTAATATCAATGTAGACCTTGTCAGTCAATCTATATAACACTGCCAACGACTGCTTTGGATTATTACTGAACTAGTAATCCTAAACCCCAAACTAACTTTAAAAAACCTTATAAAAACCATTCTTTTCCTAGCTACCATCAGTTCTGAAGAGGGTCACTGGATCTCAAATGTTAACTCTGATTTCTCTGCACAGATGCTGCAGACCTCTCAGATTTTCCAGCAATTCCTGTTTTTTCCCCAAACTAATAATTCAGAGAACCCAAGCCCAAATCACACTGTGTGGCAGTTTGTGAATTTGAATTAAAGAGGTGACATCAGTTAAAGAGATCATGATAAGGTCTGTTTGATGTAAAAACCCAACTGCTCCCTATCGACCTTGAGGGAAGGAAATCTGCACCCTGGCATAGTCCAGCCTATGGTTGTTATTCCATAGCAAATGATGGACAAAACGTTACAGAATAATTAATCCTGTCGAGCTGTTGCAAAAAAGTAGTGAAGAAAGCATTAATCTCTACATTTTTACCATTACTCAATTCTTCCTTGAGGCTTTCCTGTATGCTGAAAAAAATAAAACCAGCTCGTGAAGGAGGTTTCAAGCCAATCCACATCTATAACCTGTCACATTTTCAGAACTCACAAAACCACTTATAGTCCAACAAGTTTATTTGAAATCACAAACTTTCGGTGAAGTAACATTTTGACAGATGTAACAAATTCCAACATTGTTTCTAAATGTTTCAGATTCTCTCACCTGCCATCAACATTTTAAATCTAACAACCTAAAACTTTTTTGTAATCAAATTGCCCCACCTTCAGGATCCCAATCAAAACTAATGAGTTCTTCCTTCACCATTTCGTCAGTACTAAATTTCACTAAAATCTATCCATCAGATTTTCAGGTATTAGGTGAGATTTTCTATTTTGGAATTTAAATGTGGTATTGCAATGTTATACGTTGTTACTTCTGTCAGGGTTCAAGATGAGTTTTCTCCCACAATAAAGTATTTTTCCACTAATTTCTCCCTGCTGTTATCTTCCAGTCAAAAGATAGGGCATAATATTCAAAGGACATCTATGATGTGGAAGTGCCAGTGTTGAACTGGGGGTGACTTCACCTGATAAAGGAGCAGCGCTCCAAGAGCTTGGGATTTTAAATAAACCTGTTGGACTACAACCTGGTGTGGTGCGACTTCTGATTTTCAAGAACATCCAGACGTTGCAGCAAACATGCAGCATCACTGGAACATAAGTTAGTCATCCCCACTCCCAAAACATCTCAAACCAAACAGAATCTAGCCCTTGAGTTCAGCAACGCCAAGAGGTTCCATTTCAGACATCCAGGAAATAAGGGAGGTCGGCTCTTCAGAGAAGATAGCAAGAAGCCCTACCATCAGATCCAGGTAGCCTGGGCTAAGGCTGCAGCCTGGTTAGCACCAGTGCCCTTCAAGAAAGAACCGGGATCCATTTCAAGAAGGCGTTGAACAATCTGCTTTCAGGGTCAGTGACACCATCTGTTCACAGCAAACCGATATTCATAGAGGTACTCAGTTTGTTCATGCCACTGCACAGGCATATTATAGGGCGCACAGCCTGCAAGCATAAGCAACATTTGAAATACGCACACCAAAAGGCTCACAACCATGTCATGCTGCCCATGTTCTAACACATCGTAGGCACTGTGTCTTTTAATCATCTACTGGGGAAGAGTTCACAACTGTGTATGGTTATGCATACTCATAAGATATTCCTGTATTCACAGTCATCACATTTATTCAGTATAACCTCAATCCTTAGTATTCATTGCAGGAGTTCTCCAGGTAGAATCCTAGACGTATAGCGTCTTCAGCTACTTCAATAATATTAGCTTCAAAATAAGATCAAATGCTCATTGTTAATTGCGGCACTCAGCTCCATTCAAGTTTTTCAAATAATGAAACAGTCCATTCGTACATGAAAGAGACCTGGATGCTTTCAAAGCTAAGGCTGATAGGGCATCACTGAAGTCACACAAGTATCAACCAATGCCCATGAGCAATGAGGGAGTTCAACCATGACTTGCAATGGCATTGTATCACTCATTACCAACATCCTGGAGACAACCAGCCACATAAATGCAATGCAAACAGAGCAGGTCAGAGTCAGAACTGGTATTGTATAATGGATACATACCCAACTCCCCAAACTGGTCTGTTATCTGTAAATTACATCACCAACGCAATGGAATGTATCCTGGTTGACTGGGTATAAGCACTCAAAATCATGACAACATTTAGGATAAACTAGCACATCATCCCATTCACCAAGTTAACCATCCATTCCATCCACCACTGGCAGATCATGGCTACAATGCTACGATTTAGAAGACAGACTGTTGCAACTCGCCCAAGTTTATATGGCCGTATCTTCTAAATCCATAACTATCACCACTGAGGAGGGCAACAGCAATAGGTGATCAGGAGAAATAAAATCTGCAAGTCACACACCATTCTGACTTGGATGTGCGGATTCTTTTCAATATCCAATTCTTGATCAATATCCCATAGCACTGTGGGAATATTTTCTATATTGGACTGTACTCCCCTCGGAAACTAGAAATGAGAAGCAAATACTTTGTTGATTTTTTTATTTAAGTTTGGACTTTATATGTATAATATCTTTTAATCATATTTGTTAAACCTCCAAATTCATTTTCATTTGACTGAAACTTGAAAGGGTTCAGAAAGATTTAAAAGGACGTTGCAAGAGGTGGAGAGTTTGAGCTGTAGGGAGAGGCTGAAAAGGCTGGGGCTGTTTTCCCTGGAGTATCGGAGGCTGAGGAGTGACCTCATAGAGATTTATAAAAATCATGAGGGACATGGATAGGGTAAATAGACAAGGTATTTTCCCTGGTTGGGAGAAGTCCAAAGCTAGAGGGCATAGGTTGAGGGTGAGAGGGGCAACTTTTCCACACAAAGGGTGGTGCATGTATGGAATGAGCTGCCAGAGGAAGTGGTGGGAACTGGTACAGCATTTAAAAGGCAGCTGGATGGGTACATGAATAGGAAGGGTTTAGAGAGATATAGGTAAGTGCTGGCAAATGGGACTAGATTAGTTCGGGATATCTGGTAGTCATGGACGAGTTGGACTTAAGGGTCAGTTTCTGTGCTGTGACTCTATATAAAAAAGCAACTAAGCCAGTAAGAAAGTGTAAGAACAGCTTTATTTCGAAAACACAACAAAGTGCACTTGGAATTAAATCGGTATTGGATCAGATGAAAATAATTATTTCACAGAGTCAATTCTGGAATTTTTTTATATTGGTCAGC